>NC_062290.1:40746298-41046298 GCF_902655055.1 Lutra lutra | reverse complement strand
CAAAATCAGAGATGCAAGTGCTTTTGATGAATACATGCAAAGAAATGGTTTGAATTTAACATTTAATCACAATTTTTAAGTTTTGTGGGTTTTTTTTTTTTTGTTTAACCTATTATTGAACATATCGAAAGTGAACGATTTACAGTTCTGCCAAACTTTCTGTGAACCTCTCCATGCATCATGATGCCACTGGAGATCGAACTCCAAGAGTGTTTTTGTCATAGCGTATTTCATTTTCTTTAGCTACACTGCTGTAGTTGAAAAGTCACAACAGGAGCATCCTTCAGACAGAGAGGAAAACAATAAATTATTGGTGAAAACTTTCGTCAGAATTCCTCACATTTGCCTACTAACTAACAGAAGCCTTTGTTCCTTTCGTGCGTTTTAACCAGGAAGAACATTTTGGATGGGGCAAACCTACGTCCATGTTAGAAGGACCAAGACTACTTAGTAGGGGAAAATTATATTCCTATTTCAGTGCTCTGGAGACTTCATGATTTGAAAATGTAGGGGCCCCTGGGTGGCTTGGTTGTTAAGCGTCTGCCTTTGTTTGGCTCAGGTCATGATTCCAGGGTCCTGGGATCGAGTCCCACATCTGGCTCCCTGCTCAGCAGGAAGGCTGCTTCTCTCTCTCCCACTCTCCCTGCTTGTGTTCCCTCTCTTGCTCTCTCTCTCAGTCTCTGTCAAATAAATACATAAAATCTTTAAAAAAAATGTAGCATTTTGCAGAAAAACCACAATGGATAATGAGTTTGAAAAAATAACAGCTTGCTATTAATGCTGGATCTCTAGATTGATAGAACACAGCCTAAAATAGGAAAGTGAAAAACCCATGGGAGACAGTGTACTTCAGTATAAAAGCGTGCCATGCAAAGTTTCTTGGAGTGGTAAAAGATTTTATTTCTAACCCTTTTATACATTGATGTCATGTTTAAGTTTATTTCGAAGTAGTTTAGAAAATCAGTTTCTTTTGAGTGACTGTATGATGAATATCGTATACACTAAGAGATTGATTTTTCAGAGATAGAACACAGATTATTAGAACATTGAGCAGAATGCGGTTCAGGCTCCTTATTTTACACAGCTAACCAGGCTAAGGATCCATAAGGGTCTGTCTTGTCTAATGCCTCCAGATGATGAATAGCAGAGCCAAGGTCTTCTTTTTCAAAAGCTGTTTTTTCCCCCATGTTATCCTGCAACCCATCTAGAGAATAAATATGTATGTAGGGAGAAATGGAGAAATAGGAAAATTTGAATACTGGCAGATAGACAGTTTTCTATGGATTTTCATGAATCTGTTAGCTCTTTGGAACTAAAATGGGATCATAGAGGTGATTTTGTGATTTTGTGATTTTTCAACTAGTTTTCAGAGTTCCGGAAGAATTGTCAAAACAAAATTTTGAGATAGTAAAATGTATATCTGCTTTAAAAAAAAAAAACACCTCTTAATCTTAGTGTCATGATTAAAACTTTTAGAACTAAAAAAAAAAAAACCGAGAAAAAACTGAATCTATGAGTGCCTGAGATAGATAATTGTGGAGAAGAGCTTTGGATTGAATGTTTAAGCCTAATGTTTTAAAAGCTTTTTTGTTATGGAAAATGTTAAAGCAGAGAGCATCATAAAGTGAATTTGAATGTGCCCAGCTTTAAACTGTTATCAACATTTTGCCAATCTTACTGCATTTACTATCTGTCAGTTTTTTGAAGTTTCCTTAAAAGTAAATCCCAGACATTATGTCATTTTACTTATAAATAAAATACTTCTAAGTATTTCTAATAGACAGCAGCTTTTATTTTTAACACAACCCCAATACTATTATCAGTGTAACAGACATGACAATAATTCCTTAATACCACCTAATATATATTCCATGTTCAGATGCCCCAGAATATCTTATGGGCCGTTTTGTTTCAATGAGGATCCCAAATGGTCCATTTACTGTATTTGTGTTTTCAGCCCTTTTTTAACCTATGATAGTTATAGTAACTATTTTTCTTTATTAATTATTTTTGCAGTAACCCCTTTTTCTGTGTCATTTATTTGTTGAAGGAACCGCAGATATTTAAAATCTTTGTGCAGTAAGTACCTCTAAGTGAGGAAAGCCAGATCCTCTTGCCATTTGTGGCTATCATTTATTGAGCACGTACTACCCTTGAGGGCTGGGCCAAGACTTCACATGTATTTTGCTTTGCAACCCTATTAAAAAAAAAATTAGCAGTTCATTAAACTAATCACTACAGTGATTAAGAGATTTGACATAAATCACACAGTAGCAGAGGTAGAATGGGAACACTTGTTCATTTAGCTATAGAACCCATACTACACGCACTGCCTTCCAACAAGTCATTGTGATGTGATTTGTAAAGTAGTTATAAAACCTCTATTATGGGGACGCTTGGGTGGCTCAGTTGGTTAAGCAGCTGCCTTCGGCTCAGGTCATGATCCCAGCGTTCTGGGATCGAGTCCCACATCGGGCTCCTTGTTTGGCGGGGAGCCTGCTTCTCCCTCTGCCTCTGCCTGCCATTCTGTCTGCCTGTGCTCGCTCGCTCTCCTCTCTCTCTGACAAATAAATAAAATCTTTAAAAAAAAAAAAAAAAAACCTCTATTATGGCTTCCCCCCCACCACCAGTGTATGAAACTTAAATACAGATAAATGCACATTACATCAGAAGGGTTCATGGACTCCAGGGATTCACGAGTGCTGTCCTTGGACTGGACTCATGTTAAGAATCTCATTTCCATTTAATACTGACATATTGTTAATAAAGTCCTGAAGTCTTGGGGCACCTGGCTGGTTCAGTTGATAAAGCATGTGACTCTTGATCTTGGGATCATCTGTTCAAGCCCCGTGTTGGGCCCAGAGCTTACTTAAAGAAAAAAAAAAAAAAAGGAAATAAGATAAAAATAAAGAAATAATCCTAAAGTCTTGAATATCATATATAAATATATGTGATATATATAAATATATATGATATATAAATATATAAGTGATATATGATACATATAGATATATGTGATATATGATATATATAAATACATATATGAAAAATATATAATAAATAAATATATATAATAGTTCTGTTTTTAGTTTTTGCTTTATGCTTAAAGCACTATAATGGAAAGTCCAAGTACTAGTGTGGCCTCAGACAAATACACTTAATTTCAGTAAATTTTGAGTTTTCTCATCTGTAAAATAACAGAGTTGAATACTAAAGTCCCTTCAGGTCCAAAACTCTAGATTTTAAATTACCTGAATCAAAGAATTTTTAGATCTCCAGTTACTTGAGTCTTTAAGCTCTCATTAACATGGCTCTTTTTTGAAAATTCAGAAAGTTTTCCGATTCCTAATTTTTTTTTTTAAAGATTTTATTTATTTGACAGGCAGAGATTACAAGTAGGCAGAGAGACAGGCAGAGAAAGAGAAGGAAGCAGGTTCCCTGCTGAGCAGAGAGCCAGATGCGGGGCTCAATCCCAGGACCCTGGGATCATGACCTGAGCCAAAGGTAGAGGCTTTAACCCACTGAGCCACCCAGGCGCCCCCGATTCCTAATTTTTAAAAAATGTTTATTTTCAATACTCTCTTTGAATAATGCAATAATTGGGCTGTTTATGTGCTTGGAGGCACCATATGTTTTGTATAGCTGAGGAATGTGCAGCTCTTAAAAATACATGTCCTGTCCTGCGCCATCCTGGTACAACAAATGATTGATAGAGATTGAGTTATTATAACAGAACCTTGTTATGGGATCAGTGTCTCCTACTTTGAAAATAAATGACTCAGCCAGACGGCAACATTTATTTTCTCTAAATGACTAGGGATGTAGCAATAGGAGACCATTATCCTGTGACAATATTCTGTTTCATTGACATTATCTCACAAATGTAATTGGTCCATTACTAAATAGAGGTTTTGTTACTGATCAATTTCACGTGATTTCTAAAACCATTAAGATAATAAATATGCCATCATAGTAATTTCATTGACAGAATGTTCTTTTTTTCTTCATTTACATTTGTTAGAGGAAAAGTATAGATTTAGGTTGAACTTAAACACTACAATTTATACCGGTTTTGACTACTTTTCCATTAAGAGAAATAGAATATTGTGCAAAGTAATCATATTTGCATCGAGCTGCTGAACTAACGACCTTAACATTTTCGTGATTTTTTTCCTCTACCATACTAAACCACATCAAATCATAATTGTTCCTAAGCAATTAGTTTACTACCTCAATTTAATGATTTTATTTGAAATAAGTTCCAGATCATTTCTAGGACTTTCCTGTAAATCCACTAAAGTAACACATCAGTTAAATCAACCCTAACCGTTACCAGCACGGATAATAACAGCATTAGTAACAACAGAAACCTTGAGATGTCTTGTAGCATAAATGTTTCTAAATGCATGGCTTTTCCCCAAATGTTCTCCTCTAAAATCTCATCTGTAATCTTGTTAAATTAGAACTCTTCCAGTATCTTTCTGACTTTTACAGTTAAGGTTACGGTATTGATTTTATTTTATAGTCCATGGCTCTCAGATGCTTAACACTAATAAGCCTCTATAACCAAGAGGTTTTCCCCAGAGGCATAGTGAATAGCAGCTACTTACCTATGCCAATATTTAATAAGCGACTAAAATATACTCCAAACCCTGCATAATCATGGGGTGTTTTTCCTTCTTTCAAATGAGGTTTTCTGACATTACTCAAGACACTTTGTCATTGTCTGTCTGTTAAAATGAAATTGCTTAATGGACAAAAGCATTTTGAAGTGTTTTTAAAAAGCAGTTTTCATTTATTCAGTATTTACTCTTTTAGCACTGTTGTTCATTATTCAAAGGTTTTTTTGTTTTTCCTTCTTTTTCTTTTTTTAATGTCTCAGGAAGGTGTTTGTGAGCTTCAAAGGGGTTTGAGTTTTAACTTTGTATTGGGTGTAGGTGTAGCCTGGAGACTTTTTTTTTTTTTTCCCCCTTTGGAGAGAGGTGATAAATAGAGACTTGTAGTAACATGCAGCTTACTGTGCTTGGATTGAAATACACAATAGAGAGAGGTTTAAACTATCACGAATGTTTTAGACTGCTGAAGAATACAGTAATATGCACAAGTGGAGTTAAGATTAAATAACTCAATGATTAAAGTAAGAATTTTCATTTATTTAACACGAAGTCTACCATATTTTCTCCTTTAAAAAAAGAACTGATTTCATTTAAAAGAAAGATTGAAAAATTTAATTGAAGATGCTATCTTATCTCTCCTTAACGTAGCTTGCCGTTTTTTGGAGTTATTTTAGAGTGTCATAAATGTAAATATATATATATATATATACATATATATATATATATATATGGAGATACTTTCTTAACATGGCAGCTAATTATTTTTTTGAATCATCTGGCATCATCATGAAACTACTGTAGTGGGATTAAGTCCATATGTCTTGTCATAACATTCCGAGCTTTTTGTTAACTTGGAGCGTGTGGGAAGGACTTACTCGCATTTGCCACACAATCATAAAATTTTACATCTAGAAGAGTCTTTAGAAACAGATATTCAGATATTCTCTATTCTTCACTTGTGTTCTCAAAAATACACTGTTTTGCCTTTAGCCAACTAAATTGCAAATGTTACATTTAAGCATTTCATTGTATACTTTCGAAACATCGAATTCTTAAGACCAATAAGGCATTTCCTTACTTTAAGAAGGAGATAATGAGAGGTGCCTGGGTGGCTCAGTCAGTTAAGCCTCTGCCTTTGGTTCAGGTCATGGTCCCAGGGTGCTGGGATTGAACTCCACAAGGGGCTCCCTGCTCAGTGGGGAGTCTGCTTCTCCCTCTCTCTGCCCCTCCCCGCACTCATGCTCTTTCTTTCTCTCAAATAAATGAATAAAAATTTTAAAAAAAGAAAAGAAGGAAATAACAAGATCCAACATTGTCCACCCATTTATAATACTTCATGGAGCCACAGGCAGTGTTCCCCTTCCCCCAAATATGTAATTTACCTTTGTTTATTGTAACAGTAAAAATTACTTATGGGAGTTTTGAAAAAAAAAAAAGCTGGCAGAATAAAAAGAAAATAAAAGCCCCCAATAATTCTATTACATAGATTTTTTTAAAAAGAGTTTATTTATTTATTTGACAGAGATCACAAGTAGGCAGAGAGGCAGGCAGAGAGAGAGGGGGTGGGGAAGCAGGCTCCCCGCTGAGCAGAGAGCCCGATGCGGGGCTCGATCCCAGGACCCTGAGACCATGACCTGAGCCGAAGGCAGAGGCTTAAACCACTGAGCCACTCACACAGATTTTTATAATACAATGGTATTTTACCATGTCATTGAATTTCCTCTTTATGATGGCTTCATAATATGTCATCCTTGCCTGTACTACATACTTTTAAATGTCTACTTTGCTTATGGATGCGTAAGTAGTTTGCAGGTTTTTATATAATAAAGACGCAGTGATCATCACGGTATGGGGATCCTTGTGCTTAATGAAGTTTGATTATTGTGTTCCTGTCTAGTTCTACTCACTGTCCTCAAACCATGCCTGGTACCATGTCACCAAGTAGATAGTGACATTTTGTTAAAGGAATAGATACGTTCCTACTGTGGAATTACTTGAGTTAAATGTCCATTTCTAAAGCTATTGACCCATTATTGGTACAGAATCTAGGAAGGTCTTATTAATTTACATTCCTACTAGCAATGCCTGAGTGGTTTAACTCCACTGTCGTATCCATAATTTTTAAACGTAGTACATGGCTCTATAAGCAATATTTATGTCTGTCTGTCTGTCCGCCTGTATTTATCTATTTTAAGTAGGCTCCATACCCAATGCAAGGCTTGAACTCATGACCCTGAGATCAAGACCTGAGCTGAGATCAAGAGTCAGAGGCTTACCCGATTGAGCCACCCAGATTCCCCTTCTATAAGCAATTTTTAAATATCTCCTCTGGAATATATTTAAAGAACAATGTCTCCATGGCTTTTCGACTCTACCTTTGCATCTCTTTTTTGTCATGTCTATTTCATCGAAACCATTGTGTATCACCTCACATTCTCTTCCCGTGAGCCAGGATAGCTCTGTTTTATTGTGGGAAAAAATAGGGACATGGAGACAGTAACTTCCCTCAGGGATTGTATGAAGCTTTCAAGGTAAAAGTATATAGCCCACAGGCTCTGTGTCCCTTCTTCTGCTCGAGGCCACATTCCCTCAGGGCACTTCCCAGCCTGTACTCCTTTATCTGTTGGTAGAACTTGTTAAGGCAAGGATCCCCTCGGTTGTCCCCAAGGAAACACCAGAAATAAGTACTTCAGGGCTTTGGGCTGGAATCTCCTAGGCTTGATAAATGCCGTATTTCATGTAACACTTTGACGGTTATAAATAACCTCTAAACCTCCCCCAGGCAAAAACAGAGGTCGAGAATCCTTGGTCTCTGGGAGCATTCATTTGGCAAATCCCTGTTCCTTGCCTTCTCCTTGTCCTCTGGGCACAGGGCCCAAGCTGTTTCCTTCTCTCAGGACTGACTCTGGATTTATGGCCTGATGTGAAAGTATCAGATTTCTAGTTCCTGAACTGGTCCCACACCCTAGATGTGGTAGCCTCTCATGTATTATAAACAGTGTTATTATTTTATGCAGATAGCTCGGTCCTTTCTCATGTTGTCGTCCAGCTGCCACCTTGGCAGTGTAATGGACAATGGAGATTCCCGTTTAGCTGAAGTCCATTTTTCACTCCCCGTGTTTTGTGTTGCTTGACAGTTTCAGCGGAGTGATGGATGTGCTGACCACCTTAGCCTCATTCAGCAGTGGATTTGGTCTCTGTCTCTGAGGAGGTTTCCTGTGTCCAGAGTTTTTGTAAATTTCTAAACCTCTAGAAAAAAAAATCTATGAAAGTCTAGAACCTTCTTAAAAATAAGGAAACTTAGAAAACTATGAGAGGTCTTACCTGGGTAACACTGATCAATATAACATAATCTTGTCAAATCTTAGTCATGGGACCACTGAAAAACTGTTACCACATAGGCACTTCCCTTCTTTGGTCTCTCTCCTGCTCATCCCAAAGTGTCAAGGGTAACAGAAGCTTCCCTGTTGCTGTTTTCATTGTGCCTTGAGTTTCCTTCTACAAAAAAAAAAAGTATCCTGTAACATCTTCTCAGCAGCTTGATAATGTAAAAAATAAAGAAGGCATTTTTAATGATGATGATGGCTTTTTAAGCACTTCCTAATAAAATATATCTTAACCTTAAATACTGGAAACCACAAGAAGTCAGCAAATGATGATTTGTACCTCGAGGGTTCATTTGGACTTGTTCACAAGCGTGGTGTATAAATAAGAAAGACAACTTAAGAATATGGAAAGAATTGGACTGTTAAAATACTTTAAATTTACTTCTTTGTTAACTAGATAGAAATGTGTTTTTCTAAATTATAGGAGTGGTACAGTTAATATATTTTAATTTATTGTTATGCCATGCTGAAATTAATAGCTTCCAGAAATTCAAGAACTCTTCTGTGCTCTTATGTAATTGATTTGAAATAAATAGTAGTAAACCATAAGTGTCATTATAGGGAAGAAGAATAAACTTTTTTTTTTTTTAAAGAAAATGATGCGTTTTCTATGTAGGTGTTAGAAATTTGATTTGTAACCTCAGTCTACTCCAGCATATTGGAAAAGCTAACATATTGCTCTCCTCTGTGTGAAAAAGGAGCAGGTGTCCCAGACAGGCAGGTGTTAAGGTGGCTGTTTGAGCTTGCCCTAGATCACTAGTTGACTTCAGTGGAGTTCTACTAACAGGTGGCTAACTGATTGGAGTGCCATGTGACATTTATCCCGGGAGCGACTTAGATGACAGGCTGCTACAGACTGAGGAAGGGGTCTTTGCTTTGATGAAGAAATTGCCAAAACTCATGTCTCATTAGTGTTTCCTAAGGTTCTTTGGAAGTGAACAACAGTTTAATTAAGGGCTGACGTAAACACGTTTCTGCACACTTTCCCTGCAGCATTTTATCACATTAGAATTGATCAAAATTGTTGCCTTGGGCTGACTTGAACAGATATACATCTGGAGCGCCATTTGTGCAAGCTGCTGATGAGTCGAGTGCATACGCTGTGTTTCACAGCAACGTTCTTCCTTTGTAGATGAAATTACCTTGTTGGGAGATGAGTTGATCTAACTCTTTATTTGCTTAAGCCTTTATCTCTTTGAAGTGATGCTGCAAAATGAATAACACATCAGGGCTTAGGATGTATGTATATCCCAGTGCCAAAAAATTTATACCATGGCTAGTAAAAATTATGAGATGACTTGATTTTGCAAAATACTTATGTAAAGCTATGCTTGAATCTAAATGAACCTACTCATAAAAGTTGAACTTCTTCTTACATGGTGGTCTTTTACTATGTATTTAAATTCACAACTGGTTGTTAAAACCATGGCTAATTGTCCGATTATAAATCTAAACAAGGGTATAGAAAATGAAGGATAACGCCATCAACGTGATCTTCCTTTGTTTTTTTAAATTAGCCTCAGTGACTTCTGTCCTGAAGAAGAATCTTCTCTACAAGCTAATGTTACGATTGCAATTAATGACGTTTTGTGTTTGTGTTTGTAATGTCCGTCCTCTCTGCTGAGCTCTAAGCATCTCCAAGCCAGGGAGCAGGTGGTCTTATTCAACATCTTGAACTTGAGGCCTTGCCCTAGCTTCTCACCCTTCCTAGAAACACAGTACCTGATTCTGTTCCCTTTTTTTTTTTTTTTTTTTTACTTTACGTTCAGTTACTTCTCATCTGGTGGTCTCTGCTCATGGGATGGTGCATTTTACGATATACCAATGGATTATTTTATTCATCTTATATACCAGTTATCAATTTGCCATCCACCTGCTTTCACATGCAAGAGGTTCTAAGATACACTGCCTCGATAGGGTCTGCTCTACTTCTTCTTCTGTCTTTCGGTTATAGATTTTTAAAAAATTCTCTTCCTGGTCATGTACTTCAGCCTGCATATGTCTTTGCATATTTAATAAAATCATCTTCTGTAGGAGATAAGCCATTAGTCAACTCAAACACACACACACACACACACTCTCTCTCTCACTCTATGGATAGAACAAGTACAAAATAATAATAAAAAAAATCCGTCCAGAGATATCAGACACAAACACATAATCATTAAGGAGATCTAGACCTCCACAATCCCAGGAGGGAATGCTTAAAGAGAAAATAAATCAAGTTGGTTCTGGATAAAATACTGTTCTGTGGCTGGAATAAGAGGGTAGGAAGACATCATTTTCCAGCCCAAGGGAATGTCATCTGCAAAGAAAGAGTTAGAAGCATATTCCTCCTTGTTCCCTCCTCCTCCAGGAGGCCGTAAGTAAATGAGTTTAGCTAAAGTTTAAATAAAATGGAATGATAAGGAAAAGAAAAATGTGATGCCATCATAGAGCTTAAAGAGAGGAAGATCTTGTCTGCAGGAGAGGGTTTCCATGACTGTTTTTGTAATGAACTGTGAGGAGGAAGGCCTGGAAGGAGACTAGACAAGAAAATTTTTTTATTTAACCAGGTTCGAGTGAAAAAGGTTGAGTGGGAAGCTACAAGAAACAGGAAAAAGAAAAAAAAATAGAGAGCTTTTGGAAAGCGTTTCCCTCCTGAGATCAATTCATTTATAAAGTGTTATTTTCCAAATCAAATTTAAATGTCCTTGTCTGATGGCAAGCCCGCGCTGACCTTTGCTTCTTTCTCATGGACCACCAGCAACTGCCTCCTTCCCACCACTAGAAACACCAGCTAATCCTCTTCTTATCATCTTGCTTCTCTCGCCAACTTCTTTATTTCATGTATTATTCAATGTATGCATTATTATGTATGTATTATTATTCAACTTATTATATATTTATATATTATTCAGTTTTATTATTATTCAACTTAATCTTTTTATGTATTATTCTTCCGGCTTGAGGGACAATACACTGTGAAAAGCATGACATTTGTTTTTCTCCACAGAAAGGTCACTTCAAACCATCTCTCCTATATATTCATTCCTCAAACATTTTTTTATATCTGTAGCCTAGAAGTGCATTAAAAATAGAAACAGTATCATTTTTCCGTTTGGCATGAGGTCTACTAGACTGCACACATTCAAAATAAAATTACGATCAAAACAATACAAGTTTGATTCATGATTAAAATGTAATAGCTAGAAACTCTACCCTTCCTCCTCCCAGATAACTGACATTTTATTTTTTATTCTTTTTTTTTTTTTTTTTTTTTGTGAGTGAGTTTTTTTTTTTTGTGGTGACCTTGGTGGGGAAGGGGTCACTTTGTGTCCTCTGCACACTTAGCATATAGCTTATATGTGCTAGGTACCCGTATATCTTCATTGATTAATTGGCTCAAAAAAATATTAGTCTGGTGGGAAGACAGTGGCGGTCAAGCCCACTTTCTACAATATCATTCTTTATCTGTTCCTAAAGAAGTAGTTTCTGTATGGACGGTGGATCTTCTCATTCTTATTTTTACTGTTACAAGTTCACTTGAGCGTTTGAGGAGAAGACAATTTGCGGTCCCTTTGGAACTTGAAAAGTGAATTTTGATTTGTTTCTACTGTGTTAGCTTCTGTAATTCCTTTGTGTGTTCTGAACACAAAGTACCTGTATTATTCGGTGCATGCCTCAGGAGAACCCAATCAGTAAATGGACCTGTAATAATTACCCAGGAAAGCCAAGTGAATTATTTTGAATAAGAAAATGCAGAGGCTTCATTTCTCAAAAATTACATCATCACCCATCTTCTTGAACTGCAGGACAAACACCCTTGATTTATGCATTCTTTGCAAAAAGTGACTCAGGTGAATCCAGCTATGTTTAATGAGAATTTGGAAACAGTTGTAGTCCTCGCAGTAGCCTTGATTGAACATCCTCATAAATGACAGAACTAGAATAACGCTCATTCTGCTTCCCAAACTCTGGTCATATTTCATTGTTTTTCAGTCATGTACAGTAAATGCTCTATTACTCATGCCAGGAGTCATTTTTTTTTAAGATTTATTTATTTATTTGACAGAACGAGAAAGAGTTTGTGCGTGCATGCGCAAGTGGGGAAGGGGCAGCGGGTGAGAATCCCCAAGCAGACTCCCCATGACCCTGAGATCATAACCTGAGCCAAAACCAGGAGTTGGACACTTAACCAACTGAGCCACCCATGTACCCCTAGAAGTGGAGTCATTAGAAACTGATTACACTGGTTAATTTTTTTTGAGATCTGTATTTAAGCACAGGCAATAGTGCTTAATAGTACTTAATAAGAGTGTCAATAGATTTCTTTTTCTAATAGTTACTTTTAAATTAAAAATTTGGCGTAGAAACATTACTTTATCTGCAAAGTGAGGGATGGAATAAAGCTGCTTTCTGCTCCTAAAGACGTATTTATCTATGATGAGCTTCTGGTGGGCCAAACCTATATTTGTAGTGTTACCTTTCAAAAATCACATAGCTCTTAAGTGAAATTAAGTATTATTTTTGGTATTTTGAAGGTATCTTCGCTGAAATGAACTTTTTTGGTCTGTTTTTAAATGGTCTCCACATTTTTTCTCCTTTTTGTAGCAGCATTAATTCCTGTGCTTTCATTAGCAGTTTCTTTTCTTCATTTTTACTTCTCAAGAAAGATATAAGGAGATAGTTCAGCACTTCTGATAGTTCAGTGACAGCCAACTAGTCACAGATTCTAGCTACGAAGACACCTGTCATTTTTGTAGACTGTGATGTCTACTGTTTTAACAGTAACATATCCATTCTTTAAGTGCCAATATGCCAAAAACACATACCTTAATTTTATTGGATGCTTTTATCAGAGCTTATGTAATTTTTCAAATGGTAAATCATAATGATAACTAGTTTCTTATATTAATAGCACCATAAAAACTCTTTTTAAAAAATTCATTTATTTATTTGACAGAGAGAGAGATGACAAGTAGGCAGAGAGTCAGGCAAAGAGAGAGAGGAGGAAGCAGGCTCCCTGCAGAGCAGAAAGCCCAATGCAGGGCTCGATTCCAGGACCCTGAGATCATGACCTGAGCCAAAGGCAGAGGCTTAACCCACTGAGCCACCCAGGCACCCCCATAAAATCTTTTTTAAAAAACAACACCGTGAGGTATTTTTCTCTTGTTAAAAAAAATTAAAAATGAATGTTACATACATGCATATATATTTAATATGACGAAGTTTTAGGTTTTTTAAAAATAACCTCTTTTTTTAGAACTATAAATCGAAATATTTTTAAATGAAATACTATGCTGTCTGCAGTTTGCTTCGAACTCAAACGGGGGAGTGTAGATGGGCTAAAGGTGAAATAAGGTTGGCTATGAATTGGTATGATAATTATGGTAGTGTTTTCTACCATAGCAATTGTCACACTGTTTTCTACCTTTTTCTAACTCGGGTGTATCCCCTCCCTAGTTTAAGTTTTATAGAGGCTGATGCTTAATCTAGTTCACCATTGTGTCTCCAGCAACAAGTGCAGTGTCTGGCATAAATTAAGCCTTCAATAAATATTTATGGAAGGAAGGTATTAATAAATCTGTCTTCTCAAGTGGTTTCCATGATTGCTATCTCCATTTTGGCTAGTTCATACTCCATGTACTTTTGGGAGGGACGGCTTTAAACTGTAAACGTGTGATCATATTTTCTCATCAATAGCTGTCCCCAATCAGGGCAGGAATTCAGATATTTATACACAAAGTGCATGGCCCCTCACTATATGGGTCCTGCCAGCTATTTGCTCCGTCCTTCATCTCTGTACTTTACCTCTCCACAGACTACTTGTACCACTTGCTTATTCTATGCTCCCCTTCTTCGGAACGTTTCCTCTCTCTGGGAGCATCATCCCCATCCACATTTTAAACATGGTGCCACTGAGGCACCTTCCTTAACCTAAGGAGGTTAAGGTGGTCACTGCCCTTTGCAGTGAAGCCAGCAAACACCACACCACAACACCCCTTGCTTTCAGCATGCTTCCTCCCTCTCAACTGTTGACAGCCATTTTCTTCTTATCATTTTCTTCTTCACTGACAGTGAGTATCCCTACAGCAGCTACTTTGTATTTTTTGTAACATCCTTACTTTACCCGGCAAATAGAGGAAGCCAATAAATATTTGCAGAGTGAGCAAATTAAGGAATGTACTTTTTGTTAAACAAGGAATGAGTTTTCCGTAGAAGATGTTAAATCAATGATAGACTTACCAGCTTTCCCAAAGGTTGTTTTTCACATTTGCACCAGGTTTTCTTCGTTCTTTTTTCCACAGTGTAGTCAGCAGGTCAAAAGACAAAGCCCTGAATCGTATAAATCTAAGAATGAAATGCTGAGGCAAAAAAGACCTTGATGTGAACCAAGGCGCCAAGAGAAACATGATACTCAGTTTTTCAAAAGTTTAAGATTTATTTAGTAGGAGACATAATTCTGATGATAATTTTAATAAAGGCTTATGTTAACTTCAGTGGAGATTGTTTCTGACAGAGATTTCAAATCTCCAGTGTAACTGGGTCTTTGGCCCTCAGTGCATATTTTGTAGAAGAGCCAAAGTACAGAAATAATGAAATGTTAGAAAATGAGATCCCTTGTTATAGTAACATGAATTTTATAGCTGGAGAAGGTCATAAACTTTGGGTTTTTCCCTCTTTCTTTGCAGATATGTCTTCTCCGACTACTATGAAGAAGCCTGAAAAGCCACTGTTCAGCTCTACATCTCCACAAGATTCTTCCCCAAGATTGAGCACTTTCCCCCAGCACCATCATCCCGGAATCCCTGGAGTTGCACACAGTGGTGAGGAGTTTCAAGCGTAGAGTAGAAGCCTCCCTCTTGTTGACAGAGCTCACTGTCAGGGATGTAGCAAGAGTTATAATTATAGCTGTGGTGGCGATACTTTCTCAGCTGAAAGAGGGAGGGTCCTGAGCCAATCCAATATTTTTTTCTTACCAATATATGAGGAAAGATTTCCACGGCATTCAATTAAATGACATTTGTGAATGTATTTTTAATTGCCTTTATTGGAAAGATTACAATCACAAGAAATTAGAAGGTATGGGATACATAGTTATCTTAACTGTAGCTTTAGGATTCGTCCCCATTCTATATATTTGACTAAAGAAAGACAGGATTTCAAGTATGTCGCTGAGTTTGGAGCATTTCAAGAGGCATTAAGATATATAGACACTATTTCCATAGATGTTATTTCTATACAAAAATCAATATTTAATTACTTATTTAGGAGGGAAGTTAATCACAAAAATAAAAGAGGTTTTCTGACACTTTTTTTATTTGCACAAATAAATGTGGGCTAGTACATTTGATATTATGTCTAATATCTTAATTTACATAGGAAAAAGAATACCAGTATTTCACATATATACTTGAATGAACAATTAAATTAAATCCCCTTTCAAAAATTTTAAATGAGATAAAATTAATAAATGATACTGTATGCTTTCTATGTATTATTCTTGAGTCATTGAAGGGAGTATACTGAATTTTTGGTGGAGAAAGTTCCATATATTATATATATATATATATATATATATATATATATAATATGTATATATATCTTGTAGCAACATTCTTACTGCTTTACATTTATAGATAGGCAATTTCTTATTCTTCAAACAAATTCAATCTGATTTTTAAACCTTTATTGAAAGATATAACTTTAGTTCTAAAAAGTTCTTGTCTTCGATCTCTAAGTATATGTTGATTAGTATTGTTGCTACTTTAAATATCTTTACTGCTGTCTTTACTGCTGTCACTAAGAAAATTATAAAACTAAGAAGGAATATACAAATCAAATGCAGTATAAAATTTTTATATTTATATTGTTCATACTGCTAAAATAGGTCAAAAAAAATCAGTAACTATTTCATGGATCTCTAATGTTGATATTTGAGCAAAATTCACATAGCAGTCCAATCATTCATGTATTATGACACCTGGTTAAAATATTCAGATTTCTGACACTGGGAAAAAATTAAATAGTACACTTTTATATAATGAAACCTAGATAAGCCTTCCACCTTGGTCCTTAACCAGATACTTACTCATTATGTAATATATCAGGGCCTGTGGCGAACACCTTGGTCATGAGACAGTTTCTGTCCTTAAAGAGCTCACGGTCCAGCAAGAAGACGAGGGGACCACATCAGCTAGGTATGAAATCTGAATAGGACTAGACACTTGGAAAAGGATTAGATGCCTGCAAGAGGTGTGTTCTCTAAAGTTTAGAGAGTGAGTTCTCCACAAGAAGGAAGAACAAGGCAGGAGGAAGGTTGTTTCCGACAGAGAGAACAGCCCGAATCAGTGTTGGGAAAGGTCATTGCCACAAGGAACTGCTGTCTATCCAAGGATCCACAAGAATCTCCATGTGGCCTGGGAAGAGAGAGTGGCCAGATAGGAAGCCCACGAAGTGAGGCGGGGCGGGTTCCCTGCAACCCTTGAGGACCATGCAAACCTGTGAAGTCGCTAGGCTTTTATCCTGGAAGCAGTGGGGAGCCATTGAAAGATTTTTAGCAGAGAAGTGACATGCTTAAAATGGCATTTTACAAAATTCATTCATGTGAGACTATAAGGGCTGTATCAGAAGGAGCAAGACTGGAGGAAAGGAGGCAATTAGGAAGGCTTTGCAATGACATAGGCAGGAAATACATGTACATACATGTATGTATGTATGAAGTCTTTCATAAAGAAGGGAAACATTTTTTGCCTGTGTTTTGCTTTTCCTATTTTCAAGGACTAGAATGACCTTTATTGATACAAAGTAGCTGTTTTTTACTTTCAGTTTGAAATACTACATTCTGCTAGCTTCCATCGAGCCAGCCACAGCTTCTGTGAGCACGTATAAGGGAGCCCAGAGCCTAAGCCCTGACATGATATGTGCTGGCTCCCCTGAACAAAGATCTCTTCCCCTCCTACACTGATCTCAAAGCCCAGAGCGCCCAAGATGGAGCTGTGTGTATATATCCTTCAAGGGCTTGTGTAGATGTGGGTGAAGATCATGGTTACATGGTCTTTAACCATGGTCTTCATTTAGCTGAGATTAAGGGCACTTCAACACCAAGTAAAAAAGATGCTCAATTTAACTTAGGTGTTTCCATCTCCTTAAATTACACTTTCAGATGTGGCTGTTACTTCAACAAAGTAGTATGTCAGAAAGAAGTTCCATTTGAAGAAATATACAATTGTTCTCTGAAATGCATCACTTTGATGAAGGATGCATACACTTCAGTGTGTGGAAGGATCACACAAGGCACTTGTTCAAATTGTACTTTCTGGTGCCTTACCCCTGGAGGGCCTCGAGATTCAGTAGGTTTGTGGTTAGGCCCAGGAATCTGCATTGTAACAACAGTCCAGAAGATTCTGAGTGGCCCGGACATTCAGGAAGCAAAGTTGTGACCATAAAATTGAATTTATGACTCTTTGTTGAGATATATTCTTAATTTCTCATGTTTTCTGAAAAAAGCTTTTTTGGGGGAAGATAAGTAATGTCCCTTTAAAAGTATGTGTATATATATATATACATATATGTGTGTGTGTGTGTATAATATATATATATATATGATTACAAAGTTGGAGATAAGTTAGTCCAGATGATTTTCATTAATAGGTCATGGAAAGAATTTATTTTTCATATTGTTTGCTAAGTTGTTTCATAAATCACTAAACATTTATCATATGTAATTTCCTATGATTTGGCTCAAAACATTAAATAGAAACAGACATTTAATCTTCACTTCTACATATATTCGTTGGTACTCTTAAATTGTACTTATATGGTTATTTTCCTTAACATTATAGAGATAATGATCATGCAATTATATTCTTTCCCATTTTTCAAACTTAAGAATTATATTTCAAATATATGACCAAATAAATTATGGTCATACTGATGCTGAAAAATTACAGCACAATTAAACATCATCTACATCTCATATGTTTTATATATTATTTCCCTTTATAAAATATGTGATTTATTGGTAAGTTAATATGAGTATATGAACGTTTAAATTCACATTTCTGGAGGTTTTGTTCTTAGTCTTATCTTAATAACATCTTTTAAGCTACATGTAATAAAAGTTAGAGTAGGAAGAAAAAATAGTTACAGAATAGAGTTCTTTTGGTTTTGAAAGGAACAAATTCATTAGGAAAAAGAGGTCTCAGGCCCTATGATCCAATGTTCATAAGCATTTGTCCAATGATCAGACAATTATTCAGCACATTATTGTTTCCTAATTATTGGCTTCTCTTTTAACCCACCCCCCGCTAGGACGTATAGGGAAAATATTTATTTAAAATCAGAGTCCACTTTTGTTTTGAATTTCGGTAGACTGTCTGTGTGTGCCCCTGCCTTTAAATTAATTCTGTGAGTTGGTCTGGACTTAAGACACAAAGATTTGCTGATCAAAGATTGTATTCTGATGGGAAATGACTGCTTAAAGGAACGTTTTTATGAAATATTGGCTTCCCCCATAAAAGAGAAGCTTCCTTGGGCTCAGCGTTCATAGGACCGGGAAGCCAGATTGCTAGTTCCCCAGAGTGGGGTCGGGGCTGTGCGTTCTTACCGCCGTCGGGGACCAGCGAGCGGGTGGGTCCCGGGGAAGCAGGGACGAGCCATTCGCGTGCGGGGCGGGGGGGGGGGGGGCGGGAGCCGCGGCTGACCTCAGTCTCCCCTTTTGTGTCCCGTGCAGTCATCTCCACTCGAACTCCACCGCCACCCTCACCGCTGCCATTTCCAACACAAGCTATTCTTCCGCCAGCCCCATCGAGCTACTTTTCTCATCCAACAATCAGATATCCTCCCCACCTGAATCCTCAGGATACTCTGAAGAACTATGTACCTTCTTATGACCCATCCAGTCCGCAAACCAGCCAGGTAAAAACGCGAGAGCGAATGAGAGGAGGGCCTAAGGGAGATGGAACAGGTCTGACTCTCAGACATGAAGCTTATTCAGACGGTGTGTCTGGCAAACATCGAGCTTTTGAAAGCCATCTTCAGGAAGGTTCTGGGTGACTCAGTAAGTTTTTATTTAAAGGTGGCTGAATGACAGGTAGGAAGTGTCTTGCCCCAAAGGGGCACATTTGTGAAGATGTCTCTGGTTTGACGTTTTTGAATTTTCATTGACTGCAAAGAAAGTTTATGCAGAAAGTACATTGACAAAAAAGCTCAGAGCTGGTGTTCACACCTCTGAAATACCGGGTTTAGTACAGACACAGAGTGCTTATTTCTGGCAGGAGCAAGGTATGCGCTAAAATAAACACACACAAAAGAACTTACAGTCGTATTTAGAGGCCAACTATTAGCTATTAAAATCAGCTTTGGTAATGTAAACATTGTCAGTGTTTGATGACTACTTGAATATTCTTTGCACAGACATGACTACATTTAACAATGAATGACATTACCAGAAGTGTCTTTTCTTTTTTTCTTTCTTTCTTTCTTTCTCTCTCTCTCTCTCTTTTATTTATTTATTTATTTATTTATTTATTTATTTAAATACCGTGCAGTGGTTTTAGGGACTTTTATTGTGTAAGTGTAGTGACTCATATCCCTTTCTCACTCCTTAAAAGTGTGGCTTCTTCTATGGAGAGCTCACTTAATAGTGATTTGATACAAGAGCACTTTTCATGATCAAATAGATAGGCTTTTGTGACAGAGCTGGCACAAACTGTAATATCCAAAGTCTGTCATGTAGTTTTGATCTTCAGGTCTGGTATGTGGCATTGCTGCTTTACCTTCAAGACTCCTGCCCACTCCTCACTATACCTTTTAATGCTCTGAGAGATTGTCATAAGCATTCTGTCTTTAATGCTGTTCAGTTATCAAATGCCAGTGAATAGTATGTGCATATTAATTTAGAATTAACAAAGAAAAGATCTGAAGAAATCAATTTTGGTCATAATTGTTAGAATGAAGCAAAATGGTCTTTTTCTGGAACGTTTTATTTTTGAGTAACAACATAGCCAACACCATTTGGGTTGCTTAAAAAATTACCTGTACTTTTAGTTCTGTTGATGAATAATACTAAACTGAAGACACCATTCTTGAGTTGTGACTTTGTAGTTAAGCCATTTGTATTTTAGAAGAAAAGGTCCAAACGGTATAGTACTTTTGATGACTATAATAAGAATTTTTAAGTAAAAAATGTGGGATCTTAGAATATCAGTTGAGAAATAAAATTTGCTGTCAGACCCTGGATTCAAGAGTCTTAGCTCCACAGAGCATTTTGCTAGACTCAGCTGGGAACAGTGTGCACAAGGTCTGATTTTAATTTGAGTAGAATTTCCATGAATAACAAAGTCTAATTAAGACATCCATTAAAAGTCCTTAACGTTAATTCAGTGTGGAAAATCTTAGAGTTCCATTGGATTTTTTTTTTAACTGATGTCTTAATTAGGCACTGTTAGGGGAAAAATTATGCAAATTAAAATCAGGCCCTTAGTGTTACGCATTTCTTTAATTATTCAGTGCTTGTTTTAGGTATATTTCCATTTCTTTATAAGTTAAGAGGGCATATTAGGTGATAATCTGCCTTATTGTTCTGCTTTTCTTCCTATTTTTAAGGTAAAGATTGAGCTTCTGAGAGAAGCATCTTACTTTCATCTAAATCAAAAAAAAAAAAAAAAAAAATCCCCTCTCAGGATTTTGTATAATAGGAGCGACTACGTCTAGGCAGGGTGATCCTTTCCCAGTGTGGTTCAACTTTATCTTCAGATAAAATGTCTCTCTTTTCCTTTCTATGCTATGGAAGTTCATCTAACAGCCTTAAAAGAGAAGCTTTATAGTATAGCTTCATCTGAACCAGTAGAAAGCCCAAAAGGAATAACCCTTCCATTCTTCCGGACCCTGAATTCCAGAAAATTTGTCTGTTGGGCTTGGGACCGACTTGTTTCTTTGTCAGTTTTATTCTTTTTAAATGAGAGAAATGTCTGTTGGTTCATGTCAATGCCATTCCAGTAGACAAAGCTCGCAGAATGAGTGAGGTTATATCACATCCTGGGGCAGCATTTTCTTGGCATTATTGTCGTTCTTCTGTCCTGTGTTCTCAGGTAGGTCCTATGGAACTGTTTCGGTGAACACAGTATAGAGAAATGCTTTTTACTACCGAATGTACCACCAATGATAAAATGAGATCGCTCTTCTTTCTTGAAGAAGATACATACAACGGTCTTTTGCAGCATTCTGATCACCAGAATCCGATGGTCTGCTTTAGAAAAAACTACTTTTTCTACTTGAAAGGAAAAGGCATCTTTCTAGTAAACTGCAGAATAGTTTTCATGGGCACATCATAATTCCTTTGATTTTTAACTCCCAACTCAAAACCAGTTAATTTGCATTTCAAAAGAGGACTCTTGACATTTACCTGTTTAGCTCTAAGCTGGGGCGAGGGGGCGGGGGGGGGGGGGGGGGGGGGGGGGGGTTGTTGCTGAGGGCTTGTTCACCTGTGGTCCACTATCCCTTCCCAAATTTCCTCCAGCCCTTTACTGATTTTGATTACCAAGTCTAGCCACTGAGATGCCTCATCCTCCCCACAGCAATTTGGAGATTAATTGCATTGCTGCTGCACCGATTAGCTTGAGACAGCCATGCTATTCAGTGGATTATTTTAAATAAAATTAGTCTAAAGATACAACTCTCATAGGTTTCCGTAGGGGGGAAGCTCTGGTCAATTTTCCTGACATAAAGTTAAATACTTAAAATTACTCATGATGAATAGGCAGGATATTCAAGAAGTCCATTTTCTTTATAGAATAAGTAATGTGGCCTCTGAGGAACCCAACCAAAGACTTAGTTCATGTCTGTAAGTTACAGTATTTAAGTGTTATTAGCTGTTCATCTTTTTGTTTAAAGAAATGACTCCTGGTAATTTATGGACAGGTACTTAGATAAATATTCTGCTTCATTGCATTCTTTGCCTTTAACAGTACTGACTAGATAGGCTAAATATTTATGGAGAATACTTTCATGGCGAGTTGGGATAAGCACCATACAGTGGAGAAATCCAACAGGAAGGGTAATCAAGAATAGTGTTCTCTGTCTAGAAAAAAGCATTCCAGTATTTTTTTTTTTTCCAAGCAGTGTACCCTTAGGATTTTGTCTCCTACCACAGACACTATTTTCATACGTGGGGCTAAAACTCGGATATTAATATCTTTTCTGTCATTGCCGTGGGGATTCTCTCAGTTGCTCCCCACAAGTGTCAACAATAATGTTTTGTGTAACTCTCCATGCCCGGCCATGGGGGAGGAACTTAAGTAACAAAGTAACAAAGTATATTTGATTGCCCCTCTGCTTTACTTTAGCACATTTTAATTGACTTTGGAAATCTTTTATTTGAAGCTGTAAAGTCAGACCAAGTCCATCATTGGCTATCATTGTGTGGATCTGAAATTTTAAATGCTTTAAATATCATTCTGTCTGCTCGTCTGAGTAGATCAGCAAAAGGGAAGTAGAAATCCTGGAATTTAAACGGTTTGGTATGTGTGTCCCTGCATCCTTGCGTGTGATGGAAGACTAGAGTTTCTGAATGCAGATTGACTAGAAATGATGGAAACCATTGAGTTTGATGTGTTCGACTCCTTGATACCCCATCTTCTTTGTGTCAATGACAGCATCACTGGGTGACAATTGTGTTCTGAAAGCCCAAACTGACTCACTGTAGAAAACGAAGAGCAGAGAAGAACGAGGCATGGCTCAAATTCTCCCTAGGTCAGGAAGAACTTACATTGTTGTCTTGAGCTGAGCATGTAAGTCTCCCCTTGAGTCTTCTGTGCTACCCAACGAAAGGATCAGTTCTGCCTGACTCTCAGGGGGGTTGTAAAGACAAACTCACCCATGCAAAGTGGTTCGAAGGTGAAGACTTTCTTTGAAATGCTGCTGCTTCTCTTTACCACTAACCGCTGGTTGGTCTCCGTGACTCAGACTTGAGAGGGCTTGGTGGCGTTCCCAGCAAGGATGCAGGGTTCCCGCGTCCAAGTGCGCTGAGTGGAGCTGTTGGACGAGACGACTGCCTTTTGGGTTGTTTCACCGGGCATTCTGTTTTTGTTTTGTAGCCTAACAGCAGTGGTCAAGTGGTAGGGAAAGTGCCTGGCCATTTCACACCTGTCTTGGCACCCTCTCCCCATCCCAGTGCAGTGCGACCTGTGACCCTGACCATGACAGATACTAAACCCATCACTACATCCACTGAAGGTGAGGCAGCTTCACCTACAGCAACCAGTAAGTATTTCTGTAGGAAATGAGAAATGTCCATCAAAGGCACCATTGGATACCTGATCCAAGGTGGAGAACAGGACAACTTTTTGGACCCGATGGAGATTTCTCATTTATGTGGAACTAGCAGGCATGTGTGTGGCCTGGCTATCACAAGCTCTCTCTTATCAAATTTCAGTCCATATATCATATTTGAAAAGGGAGAAGCTTATTCGTTTGAATAAACAGCTCTAACAAAAATGACAAGTCATGCCTGCTCGTTCAAGGTATACATTGAAAAAGACACCGAATAACATAATGTAGTGTTTGAGGTTTCTCGGTCACCCAGAGAGAGAGAGCAGATCATTGTTACTCATTGGAGCATTCTTATAGAAATCAGT
Source organism: Lutra lutra (assembly GCF_902655055.1). Taxonomy (NCBI): domain Eukaryota; kingdom Metazoa; phylum Chordata; class Mammalia; order Carnivora; family Mustelidae; genus Lutra; species Lutra lutra. The sequence continues at coordinate 41,022,676 of NC_062290.1, read as the reverse complement.
GTCCTTCACAAGGCAGATTGAATCCATGCCTCTGGAAGATAATTGCATGTTTATATTACCGTAGGTTATGTCACTGCAAAAAACCAGTTAACATGATATTGGGTGCGAATGAGGACATTTGAAAGCTGAGTATTAGGTACATGTAAGCTACCTCCACTGTCATTGTGACTTTTTTTGTTTGTTTGTTTGTTTTGTTTATCATGGTACATCAGGTACTATGCTTTTTAACACGGCCATAACATTTTAAATGTCAGAGATTTAGCCAGTGAACTTGACATAGAACATACCAATAAACTAATGAATCCTTTGCTTCTTCATACAGAATACTCATCAATACAAAGAAAATTATTACCCAGTTTTTCGATTGGCTTCGTTCAAACTAATGGGCTTCCTAGAACTAGTACAGTGGAATAGAGAAAGTTCCAGTCAGGAGGAATTAGCCCACTCCTTGTCAATTATGCATTCCATATCTGAAATTCAGAGGTGTCATTTTCTTTCCTAGAACAAAAAAAAATTGACATGCTCTGTTCTAAGTAAAATTACAGAAACCCCACTGGCTCTCTCTTTCTCAGGTTTTGGAAAGATGTTTTCTATTTTTTTTTTTTTTTTTTTTGGTTGGGGGGTGGGTTCTGAAAACCTAGGAAGGAACACTACAAGAAAAAGGACAGTAGTTTGAGGGTACAGTGAATTCAGCATTTCTTTCTCAAAATTCATGAGACCCCATAGCCTAGTCAGTCCAGGTAGACTTATAATTCCCATCAATAATCATTAATTTTTCTAACTGGTCTGTTGGTAGAGGGTCCAGTGAGCACTTCCCTGAATGCACAGTCAAGGAAGACTAAAAATTCTTTTGTTCTAAAGATTAGCGATGTACAGTACAGCCACACAAATGCTTTTAAAAGTGGATGTGTTGGCATCTTTGAGCAAAGTCAGCAATTTAAATTAAGGCAAATAGAAACAAAGATTTTTTTTTTAAGTTTTTGAAAGACTGTCAAAGGATAAATGATCCAAACCAAGTTCTAGAAACTTCAGGTACCTACCCTTCTAGTGACATTAATAGATGACATTCAAGGGCAGATCAGACCCAAATGATCACAGCTCACTATGGGAGTGCTGTCAGCCTGCTTGCTGATGCATTATTCTTGTACTCACCTACAGGTTGGTCAAAAAGGGATCTGATTTGACTAATAAAATTGCAAAATATTCAGAAGGGATATATTGGTTGTGTGAAGATGGCTGTATCAGCCCATTTTCCACTCCTGCTTAAAAGAAATATAGTGAGTTTTTTTTCTTTCCTCTACACAGACTTGTAGCTCTAGCTCTCGAGACAGTGCTAATAATGAAAAATGGGTCATTGAACTGATAAGTCAATAAAATTAAAGAAAACACATAGATCAGGGAAACCTCTTTCTCATGTCTGAGAAGAGAAAAATACTGCAAGCTTGTTGCGACTCTCTAAGGGCAAGACCTTTCTCCAGCTGTCCATGCTGTCCATTGAATCCCAGAAGCCTGGACATTGAGTGGGGGCCCCTGGCTCTTCCGGCTGTCCTTGGATGGGCCCTTTATTCAGGAGTAATTAATAATGAATTGTGAGCACCTTCACTGTTTTAAAAAGTTAACCTACCAAAACCCTCAATGGATCTAATTCTGCAACCCTCCCAATGAACATGGCAGAATGAATATATTTGGTTAAAAAAAACCCCAAAACCTTTTAAAGGTTAATGTCTGGATTTCTTATCAATCTGATAGTGTTAAACCAAACATTTTAGCTTCCTTCAGACCTGAACCTGTAGATGTAACATGAGTGTTGAAAATGTAGTGCTTCTGTTTATTCCAGCACGGGGCAAGGAGAATGCTTTAGTGCTGGGAACTCCTTTCCTTGTGAAAACAAACAAATCTTTAGGAATAGGGAGATGTTTTCTTTGGAAAATTCACTGTGTACCAAAAAGCATCTCAACAAAAAGTACTTGCAGGGTGAGACTAAATAACTTTAAGAATATTCACCATTGGTCCTTAGTGCCTGGTGGCCAAGTATTTCAAAGGTGTCACCACCCCTTCCCTGGACCAGTCACAAGAAATTGACTTTTTGTGCTTATGGAAAAGAAAGAATTTTTTTTTCAAAAACATTTCTATCAAATCTAAGGTTATTTTCACACTAAATGAAATACTGACTTAATTCACTCTATATGATATAATAAGTAGAGAGGCTCCTCCCTCATGTTAGGAATATTAGATTTTCTCCTTAGGAAGATATGTTTCATTTTGTATCATCAAGCACATCTGCTAAAATCCCATTCATTACAAGCTTTCACTTTTTCCCAATAGACTTTCAGTCTTACACTTAGAATCACAGACTGTCATTGATGCTCCCATTATCAGACAACTACTATCTGGTGAAACAGGACATGTAGGAAAAGGACCCTTCTACTTAGCCTAAGTCCTTGGTTCTCCTGCCGGACTGTACCAGAGCATATAAGCGTGGGATGCCCACACCAGAGGCTGGGATGTGGTTAACTGGACAGATTTTTGGGGAGGGAAGTAAACAGGTTGAGTTGAGGTCAACCGCCATTTCTTTAATGTCACTTGGTGTTCACTCAGACGAAAGAATAGAGAAATAGAGACACTTTTTTTTTTTTTTTTTGGTTGCCTGTTCCACGTCCTGGGTTTTCTTTTACATGGACAGGGTGTTCATTCTGATAGTTCACAATTTTTATCTTTGTTTTTGTTCTTCCTTAATCAGCCTACACAGCCTCAGGCACATCTCAAGCCAATCGATATGTGGGACTAAGCCCAAGAGACCCATCCTTCCTACATCAGCAACAGGTGGGCAAGCTTCCCCCAGGTGTGACGGTGTAGCACGCTTTCGCATTGGTGCTCTCTCCATGCTGCCTCTCAGATCTGAACTCAGAACGGGGCTCCCGGGGCTTCTGGGAAAGAAACTGATCATTTCATTTTCCAGAATATTTTCTCATTTATCCTTTGTTTCTTGCCTCTCTAAATAGACTTGCTCAAATTGGCTCAAGACCTTTTCCATCTCTGTGACTATCCATAACATCCATGAGTAAACTGGGTCTCAGCCAGGGTATCTTCCTCAGTCTCATTGGCTATTGAGAACTTACTAGCCTTTAGCTTCCGAAGACAAAAAAAAAAATTGAAAACTGATTAAAAAGCCCATTAGGGTAGAAGCAGTACACAATTTGTGTTTTTTGAGCTCTTTCATATTTTCCAGATGTTTTACTCCTCATTTTGGACTTTTAGTCCAAGAGGATGAGTTATGAAGCTAAAATCTTGGGCGACACATCATTCCTGTTTTAATAGGTTTAAATTGGTTTACTGATTTCAGATGTGATAAAACACTTTTTTTTGTTCTGCTTTCTTACATCATTTATGTTTCAAGTAGCATTTTAAATTTCACATCTCATTAATGCTGTAAATTTAATGCAAATGAAGTGTTTACCCAAACTGTGAAAATATACAGCCAGGATTAATGGTGGCTTATAAACAAATTAGCCACAGTCAAAAGCATGGAACATACCAATACAGAAATCCCACGATTCTAGTTAAGGGATAACAGAAATAATTCTAAACACTTCAGAATTTAAATATATTTTATGATGCATATGTTTGCTGCTCTCAAACTCTGATAGCAGAGCGGTTCAAAATAAACAGCGTGCAAAATATTAAGTAGGGAAAAGTAGTCTATGAATAAGAAAGAGCTGGTATAACTAACTGGATCTTCGTTCGTAAGATCTATGGGCTTATGTTGCATCTGTCTGTTTTTACGTACATGGTCAGCCTGCGCAGGGACTCATCCCTGCTTCTTTTGTCCTGGACTTGCCCACCTAGCTTGTGTTGTGTCTTTCTTAGCCGTGCCTCGCGAGGAATTCCCAAGTCCTGCCCAGTTGCGGACCAAGGTAGCAGACCACGTAGATCAAAGGTCACCACATGTAGAGTTCAGAGAGAAATCCTAAAGACGATAGCTTATTCAAGATACTTGAGGCTGTGCCAGAGTTTTAAAAAGCAAAACAAAACAAAAGAGTAAGAACTAACTGAAAACATCTGTACACAGTTATGAAAAATACCAAATAATAATTAGTGGTTTTGCCCACCATTGGCTTTTCAACATAATTCTCTGGAATGTTGCTTTTTTTCACCTCTAAAATTGCTATAATATGAAATGTGTTATAATTATTATAATATGGTTCTATTTGACAAATGTATATGTTCACTGTATTTTCTAAAAACATAAGTAGGATTTATAGGTTCAGAGGCTTGCTCTTTTAAAAATCATTCCACATATTTTCAGAAATATTTTTACCATGGGATTTGCATTATTCTTTATGACACATCTCTACTTTCTAGTTAATTTTTAATTCATAGACACATGCCTCCATTATTTAAACCTTTAGCACCAAAAACATTAAGATTATACCCAGTTTCATGTATTTAGAAGCAGTCTTCCCCTCCTCCCATGCTAACCCATGGCAGCTTTAATATTCTTTTCATATCTGTCATTTATGACTCACGTTAGAGGCTCAGGGAATTATGATCACAAAAGTTCATCGTGCAGAAGTTACTTCTTTCACTTATCCCAAGGATAGATCAAGAAAACTTAGCAAGCCTCAGGAAAGTGTGAATCTTCAGGTAGATGGAGGTCGGAGCACATTTTAATTGGAAAAAAAATACATACACACACACACACACACACACACACATATACATACATATATATTCTGGAGCTACAGACTTTTCTCATCGAAGACCACCACTTCTTGTTTAAGTGGACAATGTCAAGTGAAGACCCGTTAACAATGTAAATAATATTTGTTTGGTCAAATTCAGTTGACATTTATGGAACATACTGTTATTTACCAGGCAAACGGATAATTTGCCCTGCGCATGATGGAAGACTTAGTGCTACTTTTTGAAACGAAGAAGCTCAATATGCCAAAGTTATAATGAGCTACAGTTTTGAGGCAGGCAGAAAACATGTGCGTGCATCTCATACTGTACATGAATATTACTGAAGTAAGGTTCCAGTTAAAAGATGATTACTTTTATGCTTCTAAATTTTAAAAGAACCATTGAGCTGAAGTTTTGGGCTTACTATCCAGGAACAGAGGGACAGGAATAGTTTAAGTGACTTCAGTAGAGTAAAGGTTATGCTTTCCCACAGCAGAAATGAGATTGATTTACTGTGTCCTTTCATTACTTTACAAAGATTTAAAAGAGACCACTCTTGTAACAGCAGGTTCTAAATGCATTTGGTTTAAAGCACTCAGTGATGAATGAAAAGGAAAATCAAGGGGTACATGAAATAAAGGTAATCAATCATTTTATATTAGCTAGGAGAAATTCAAAATTAGAAAGGCAATGGATTTAGTCTGAGAGAGTTCTTTTAAACATTCCCCATAGCCTTTAATATACATGACCCCTTAAGAATAAATATTGTCGCCAGGTACATTCTTCAGTTTATTGGCGGTTGCTTTATAAAGATTTATCCTTTTAGGTTATGAAAAGTATTGATGTGCAATGTGCAGTGCTATTTTTTCTCAGAAAAGAACTTTAATATAGCCTACATAAATTAGGGTTAACGATAAATTTAAAATTTTTGTATCATTCTATCTTATTAATAATCTTTCCACAAGATGACAATAAAGTAGACCTTTCAAAATAGTCACTTCTAATACACAAGGATACTGGCCTTCTTTGATTGAGATGGCCAATGTTAACATTAACCCTATGTTCCACTTGTAAGAGTAATATATCCGCATTGGCAAATTTGAATCCTAAAAGTATATGTTTTTATGCCCATCAACTTGGTACACATACAGCTGTTATTAGTAATTATACGTCTCTGTGCTCCTTGATAATGGTTATTACTGATTCTTATCGGTCATTAGCTGACTTGAAATACTAGATTTCTTCTGACACAGGAATTTCACCTGTCACTGCAACTATGATATCTCGTTTGAATCTAAAAAATAAAAAAATCCATAATCATGAAGAATAGGTCAAAAAGATTCATGTAAACCTGTTGATAATTTGCCATTAAAAACACACCTCTCTAACTGGTCATGATAATCAACTCATGCCGGCTGATTAGGACTTGAAATTTTTCCTTTATCCTCTACTACAATCTTGTGTGTTGTGTGGTTCAAGGTCTGGAACTAGACTGTCTGTGGGGTGATTGGCTTAGTTCATGCACTCACTGTTGGCTTGGGGAGATCTTAAAAGCAGATATCAGTTGGAACTCCATATTCTTCTTTAACTTTCCTGTTGGAAGATGGTGTGGTGGCTTGAGGAACTCCTGGGTCCTGCTTTGGGAAACTGAGCTCTGTAGTCTTTCCTGACTAAAAAAGAAATGTCTTTTTTATGATTCGGAACTTTTCACAAATGTCAAAGACCTCCTCTCTGAGTTAACCTCACAGAAGTTTAGCAGAACGCAGTGTTTTCCTTTCTTCGTACTACACGAGGGCACTGTGCACGTGCACCACGATAGGCAAGGGGGGAGGTACACGTCCCAAGTTTTGTCTCTCTGAGAAAATGGGAGCTCTATAGCAGAGTCTTGGATGTTGCTCTGTATTTGAAAATACAGAAATTATTCCGTAATCCAGTCTACCTATTTTAGCATAAATGGCGAATATGAGACAACTTACATGAATTAGCACCAGTTCCTTATCTGGTCAACTTCACCACAAATTTGTGAAGTCTCAGGCCTTCTTTCTTTGCTCTCATAGAAAGTTGCATGATCAAAGAGGGTCTAGTTACGTTGATTTTCACCCTTCTATTTGAGTGTAAGGTTGTAATAAAAATATAAATCTTTACTATTATTCATCAGCATAAAATATTAAAAAAATCTTACTGCAAGTTGGAAGTAAAAGTTTGTAGCTAAGAAGCTTCTCGTTTGGAAATAGAAGATTACTATTCAAACCAACTATTGAAAAGCATATAAGCTTTTGATACAGATTTGAGATTTCGATAAAATAAATGTGAGGTCCTTCTTGCCTTTCCAAAGGGAGACAACAAAGTCAAGTAAGCTCTAGTATGTAAGACGTAAGGCTTATTTTCATCATCTCTCAAAATTATAATCTCCTGACTATATACAGTACTTACTGTTAGCTCTAATGAATGCACGGCCTGATCAGCTCAGGTCCTTGCATTACGTACGCACACAACTGCATGGGTTTTATTGGTGCTTGAGCTTCAGCATGTTACGTCTCTTGCATGACTACTTAATGCTATTATTTCAATTTCAATTACTGGGCCACCTTATATTAAAATATTTTCAACACTTTCCTTGATAAAGTTTCACAACTCAAATTTGGAGGTACTTTTCGTTATAGTGGACATGTCTGTTACACCAGATGGCCTTCCTAAGACATTGCCTCTGTAGGATTTTTTATTTTATTGAGATAATTAATTGAAATTTCTTTACGATGTTTGTCCTGGCAAATGGCAAAGCCAAAGCTAGGTACATTGAGACCACTGGGAAGAGGTAGTCTTTTATTAGAGGCAAGCAATTGAAAGGACACAAGTGGACGATCAACAAGCCCTTCAATAAAGTCAGGAAGCAGCCTATCAACACTCGGGCTGTTCTTATTGTGTCTGTTATCATAATTGACAGCTTGACGTAAAACCCTATCACATGACTTCTGGGTAGGTATGTAAATGGATAAGAGGTCACTCTTCACATATGCTAGCTGGAGAGGAAACACATTTAAAGGAAGTTTCAGTCAAAATAATGGCATGCAAATGTTTAGCTTTTTGGCTAGTTCTTAAGTTTAAAAAAAAACTTTCCAGGGTCTGTTTTATCATTCATTTATTTATTCACTTACTGTGAGTAGTTATCAAAGGCTAATATCCACACTTGATCTTAGCCAAAAGCCCGAGAAGGGACCAATTGCTAATATCCAGATAAACCATTCTAATTACTGTAAAAATAAAGTTATGTTTGCTGTAACCTTAAATTCAATCGACAAAATCACAAGGGAAAAATTATCTTCTTCGCTGAAAATATTTACTTTAAAAGATCTAAGTTGAATCAGGGAAGTAGAGGAAATTCTGAAGGTTATAATTACAGCCATTTTAGCCTTAAATATTTTTGGGCTGCATATGAAGAACAAGGTAGGAAAAGAACAGTGATAGGCAATCTAGTGTCTTGGGTGAGAACCAGGGATTAGGAGTTTGCAAGTGTGGTTTCAATGTTGACACAAACAGGGCATGTCTGACCTTGGACAAGTCCATAAACTTTGCTCTCCTGTATCTTTATCTTGGAAAGGAAAATGTAGAGGTTGAATTACGCAATCTCTGAGTTCCCTTGAAACTTTAAATTTTACAAGTTAAAGTAGTCTCCATCTAAAAAAGCCTTTCATTTTCTGATACTTAATGACTCATGGTCAGCTATGTTTACTTTGTTCATGGGCTATGCATACCCATTTAAAGTAATTCTACTGTACTAATTCAATTAAATATCAAGAAGCATGAATTTCAGAAACTGACATTAGAACTTAAGGTCCCAGGATGATTTTGAATATCTTTTTTTTTTTTAAAATATGTTATATGTCTTACATATAACAGTTTCATTCTGAACATTTTGCTTGTTCAGTCGGGCTACACCTTATTCATTCAGAGGCCATTTTATTTGCTCCATGGTGAATAACTAATAATCGCAATAAAATAAAATTCCACTAACCTAAGAGTTAGAGGAGAGTTTGGATATTGGCGTGTTGATCTTTTTAAGCACCCCCTCAAAAGCACCTCTCCCCCTCAAAAACCTGTTTCCCTGAGGTTATCCGGAGAAATGAAAAAAAACCTGAGAGAACACAAAAACACACTTTTCAAGTTATTCCCTTGAGGGTCACTGTAAACTTAAAAAAAAAAATGAGAAGGTAAATTTGCCTGTGTTGATTATTCTGTTTACAGTTTAATGGTATATTGGTTCAACTGAGAGCTGTTGTCATCATGAGGGACTGTTAGTACATTGGCCTGTTTGCTGAGTCTAGCAAAATAGAACATTTTGCTTACCTTCTTTCCTTTGTTCCCAAAGCTAATTGCTAAGCATTTAACAAAAGCCCCTGTTAATAACAATGGAGGGCCGTCATTTGAATAAACAAAATCTTAACTCAGAAATCACAAGCAATATTGATCCTTTATGGCTGTCAGCTACCTACCTATGTGAGTGGAGTGTAGGTAAGGCTAAGACCCAAATCTCAGGTGTTTTTCCCTTATGTGGATTTTTTTTTCCTGTGTAGATTATTGAGGCAAACTAGTTGGACCCATCCTTGTAGGCAAGGAACAATGTTCCTATTCCAGAGACTTTATAGAACTCCATCCTAAGAACATCCACAGTGAAAACTTTACCTTCACTTCTTTCTTAGCTGTTTCCACTGTTTCCACCCTAACCCTTTACTCATAGCTTTTTTGGAAGAGAATCTTACTTCTGTACTTCACCTTCTGCTTGCTTTTGGAATTCCAAGTATAATTGTTTTAGTATAAATTTTACCTTAATTTTCTAGGTAGTCTAATTTCATATTGGTAGATGCATATAAACTAAAGAATTAAAATTATTTATGTGAGTGTGCATTTCTATAAAGATATGGATATGCTGAGGTCTGTCAGACTCTATATTGTTATAAAAATAAGAATTGCTGTCCATCTCCATACAAACAGACAACTTTAACAGACTGAATTTCTAAACTCATCAGTACCTAGTGTTTTAAGCTTGATTACATTGGAGAAAGCAAGTCGTTTCCTAATTCTTGAGGGAAAATACTTGGAAAAGCCATTACAGTGTTATTGAAGCTTAGGTACCACTTAAAATTAAAGTTTTAAATTTTAAACTAAAAAGAAATTGATAGCTAAAGTATGTAACACTGACTCTCTCGCAGGACAGAAAGCAAGGAATCACCATACCAACCTCAAATAACAATTATCACCTATTATTTTAAATTTATTTAGAGCATAATGTAAAAAGATTTTTTGGGGGGATACTGACTTATAGTAATACTAAGAACATTTAACATGGCCCCCAAAGAAGCTTTAATACACATGGGATTCACCTTTCATCACCTAGAATCTAGTCAAAATTTGTCAAACTGTCTTCATAATTGATCTTATTAGGAATAATGTCATGGAAATCTTTAGTGGAAGGGGTGATTTCTATTTTAATTATTTGTTTCCCCCACCACACCATCACCTTTAAAATTTCTCTTCATCAGGAAGTTTATTAATTCAAAGATGCTTAATGTAAAAGAAACTTAATAAAGTAAGACCAAAAAACCTGTAGAGTCTCTTGCTTAAGTGACTTGGCTTAAGTCATTCATAACATATAAGCATGTACACACCTGTCTTCTCAGAAATTTTTGGAAATGTTGATAAATGTTACCTCACAATCTAAGTAGCTAAGTAAATATACTTTTTATTTTTCATTTTCAGTAACAGAGAGGAAATTAATCCAATACAGATGAATATCTTGCCCATTTCTTTGGCATCTAAATTATTGCTAGCTACTGCATTCCGTGATCATTTTGTATGTATCTTATAATATTTTCTGTTTGGAAGAAAATATTCCAATTGAATTTATCTTAAGTGTGGATGAAAGTGAATAGCTGTAGTCAGGTTTAACCCCTTTGGGACTAGGACTACTCTTGGGAAAGAAAAGTCCAAAAATATATTAGTTTTAAATCTTACATATGTGGCCAAAGATAGCCCACCTGACATCTTTGGAGGGTAAACCAACAAATAAATGAAACATGAGCAACATGTGAACAACAAAAAAACTAAGCAGTTTACAAATGCTTCCTTCCAAGGAGACACAGTGTTCTGTAATTATTTGTGAGACAAGTCTGCTAATTAGCGAGTCACATTTAGGCTCCCGTGACTTTGTGACAACATCTTTGTCCGGACGTCTCTCCAGTCTAAGCTGAAGGCCCCACAGAAGCTAACCTGAAGTTAGCAGAACTATCATGAGCTGTGCCTGAAGAGACACTTCCATTCTGGAGAATGTTTAATTGAGTGAAAACTAGGATTTTCATTGACGAGAGCAGAATCAATAAGTGGTCCCTAAGGTCATCTTTACACAAGCTCAAGTTTTTTGGTGTTTTTTTTTTTTAACTGTTTTTAGATTATTTTCATAGTACTGCTTTTAAAAAACATATTTTGAAATAGACAATCGGCTTACTGTTGGGATTAAAAAAAAAAGCCATGTACAGGCTGTCCCATCACATTGCATTACTGATTAGAGTAATGCAAGTAATTGGAGAACTTGACAGAAATCTCATCATAAAGTTTGTGATCTGTTTGATTTTAAAACTAAGCAAATACACATTTTCTCCATCATGCAAGGTTGATGGTCCATTTTAAGAATATTTTTCGTTCCAATTTAATTTTTTTACTGGTTTATGGCTTCTTTATGAATACGTTCTGAGAAGAATCTATGTATCTATCAATCTATCTGGCCATCTCTCAATCTATCTATCTGTCTATCAATCTATCTATCTACCTATCCATCTGCCTACCTACCTACCTATCTACCAACCTACCTTAAGGGAATTTTTTCAGTTCTTTATAAAATTACTTTCAACTAAAATATCAATATAATGAAAACACATCTTTTGGAAATTTTAAGATGGTATTTTTGGAGACCCATAGATCTGTAGAAAAGTACGCAAAACGATTATTCCAAAACGCCAGAGTCACTATTACTTAGAATGTGTAGAAACCCATTGGTTTAACAGGAAACGTAAAGGTTCTTAATAGCCAATTTTTTTTAGCCTTAACATTATCAGAAAGGATTACAATAATTTACCATCAGTTTAAAGGCACTTTGGCTGCAATCATCATCTTGTAGAAATCCTCACTGAAAAGCAGCAAACAGGGTTCAGCAGATTGCTGTAAGTCATCTTTTCAATGTGAGACGCAGCTAATTTACAACATGGCTATCTAACGATTAAAAACCATCATCTTCTTGTGGGCATCCCCCCCCTCAGCCCCCGCCCCAGCCCTCTGAGCCAGATAAGTTTACTTTCTTAAGCATAAAAATAAGCAATATATCTTTTCAATAAATCTGCTAGCACTGTAGGGCAGCTGTGAACCAAGCAGAGCTGGGTAGGGTTACTGGAACCCTCTTCCGAAGGGCAGAGCTGATGATTCCGAGATCTGGGAAGAATTTGTTTCGGCTTGTACTCAGAGCATTCCTCGCTCTATTCCGATGGGGTAAAGTATTTTAAATGCCATTACTCTGAGTTTAAAAATGAAAGTAGAAGTTCTTATCAACTCTTCCTAAACAGTGCCACTTTGGCTAAAATAAAATTAGGAAACATCTAAAACAGAGAGTGCCTTGATGCTTCTAAGCAGGAGCTAGGGAGAACTTAGAGGTGGGCTTTTACTCCTCTGAACTGCATGTCTCCTGTGTTTTGCAAACCGCATGCTTGAAGTTATTGATTATTTTGCTCAGTGCAGATGATTTGGTATGCTGCATTAAAAAAAAAGCTTTTTAAATTTTCTTCCTAAAATATATCTCTCTATTGAATATTAACGTTTGCTTTTGTTTCAGCTCAATTTGTACTCTAATAATGGCTAATTGTGATGTTCTAAGCACTCGTTTCTCTCGTATGCTTTAATTAATAGAGAAGCATATTGCAGTAGCTTTTTCTAAAAAAACAGAGTCTGGGAAGTTTTGCTTTGCAGAGTAAGGTTTTCTTTTGCTTTTTTTTTTTTTTTTCTTTAAGTTGCCTTTTGGGAAAGTAAGGTTAATGCCATGTACAATACTAGTTTGCATGTGTTCATTTAAATACTAAAAACTGTAGTACTGCTCGATCCATATCTGACTGCTAGGTTTCAATTGACAGCTGAGGATTTGTGACTGGACCATGAATCAAAACGGCAGGCATTTATACCCCAGTACCAGTGAGGATACATTGGGAATTACTTGGCAAAGGTAACATTTTAATTATTTCCAACCCTACACTTACACCTAAAAATTACATGAGCTATAGTGTTTGTTTTTAACTAGCTTGACGGAAAATATATGTTAAAAATTTAGTTGTTTTGGCTTTACCATCCTTCTTTCCCTCCCCTCCTGCTTTCTTTCTTATGTAAATGAATCTTCAGATTAATTTGGGACTGTAGCCTATGCTAATTGATCATTGGAATTTCTAAGTGGTGTCAAATGTTTTCAACAGTTTATAAATCGGGGGAGGGGGTGGGGAGGAGATTTGACACTTAGATCTCAGGACCTGAAAAGTGAAATCGTAGTTCCACGGAAGATTTTTCAGCTGTTTGAGGTTTAATAAAGCATTGGTTTTTTGCATTATAGATTCTTCTCTTTTCAGCTCTTTCCTATCCTGCTTACTTTGAACCATTTTACTATTCATTTATTCCCCTGTCAGAAGGGAAAAGCTAGGACAAAACTTTCCAGTTAGTCAAGTTAACTGTTATCAATCCACTCATTGATTTGGGGGTCAGAAGATTGTTGAAATCAATAGTTAAAGAATGAATTTGATTGAAATAAAGTTTTAAACTCTGATCATTGATATGAATCATTGAGAACTGAATTTATTTGGTTGGCTGAGAAAATTATGCTGAAACTTCATTTCAGAACTAGTTTTGATATTGTCTCACGTATTGGTTTTGGAAAGTAAGTAGTGCTAAGTCTACTTCTTATGTATTATTTTAATAAAGAACAAATTGTGTCAAATGGACAAATCAAATAATTAAAATTCATGGCATAATCATATGTAATAAAAGATAAAAATTTATAGAAAAGAGTGAGGTAATCCCATAAGGAGTTCACCCAAAGTAGAGCCAACATAATTTTCCAACCCTGTTATAATTATAATGCCTGTCTTAAAATTACATACTCCAATATCAGTTGTAATCGTGCTGCCCATCTCCATTTTACTTGATAGAGACTATTGAAGAGTAGAGTTAAAAAGAATTCAATTAACAAAATGTCCACTTTTACTCAGGTGAAAACCACGAAAATTATTTAGAGTCCATTTTAAAAACTTCATGAGTTTTTATTAATACATTTCCTAAAATGAGTAGATATGACTTTTCCTCTTTTTAATTGGTATAACATCCACTTTACAATGTATACATTTTGATATATTTTAATTTTTTTCCCCAAGAAGTTTATATAATTCCTCCATTTGGGAAAAAAAAATACAATATATGCTTATAAAAAAGAAAATAAGCACAAGGAAACCATCTTTTAAAAATAGTTTTAGTAAGAATATGAATTAAATCCAATGAAACTGTGGTCCAGTGGTCTTAATTATTTTTAAGTTAACTTAATTGGATTTGAGAACACCATGTTTGGATTTAATTTTATTAAATAACTTCCTTATAGTCTATGTTCTCTCTGTCAATCAGCAGAATGGACTGTGTCTGTGTACAGGCCTTACCGTATTTATAAGAATTGTTAAGTCAGATGACGTCAACTCATGTTTTTGTTTTTGTTTTGTTTTGTTTTTTAAAGATTTTATATATTTATTTGACAGAGAGATCACAAGTGGGCAAAGAGACAGGCAGAGAGAGAGGGAGAAGCAGGCTCCCCGCCGAGCAGAGAGCCCGATGTGGGGCTCGATTCCAGGACCCCGAGATCATGACCTGAGCTAAAGGCAGGGGCCCAACCCACTGAGCTACCCAGGCACCCCTCTGCTCATGTTTTTAAATGTGGCTATAGCTGTGTGAACTTCTAAATATGTGGATTATCGATTGACATTTACTTCTCTAAAGTGGGTTAGTACCTCTGTAAAGAACATGAAAGACAACTAAAGATATAATTTATTGTGAATTGAAATAAAACTACACCCAGTTCCTAGTCATTTTTTGAATCAAAAGTTGATATCCCTGGAAGGCGAAAGGAGAGTGGACAGTGAATCCCCACAGAACTCATGGATCGGGATGAATTGATATGATGACTAATCCCAGTTCTTAGGAGAGAGCATTGTTCATGGTACAGAATCCCCTCTGGTTGAAAAAATTGGAGTGGTAATCAGCTTCAGGTTAGAAAGAGTTGGAAAGAAATTCACAACTCATTTTAAGATTTCCTTTCTTCCCCTCCCAAAGATTCACTTTTTTGATTAGCTGATAAAGATACATAGGATGGATTTAATATTTCAGAAAGCTTTAAAAACGTAGCTTTTGGCTTGTTCCTTTTTTATCGTGATTCGGAAGGCACATCATTGATAATGGCGGCCATCACAATCATGCATTCAACAGGTATTTATTAAATCTGGGGTAGGCTGTCCCAAATGTTGGGTGACTGATGTAGGTGCTCACAGTTCTGAAAACTTAAATATCCTGCAGTTTACAATAAATATGTTCAAACAAGACAGCAATTTGCTTTGCTTTGTTGTAGTGTTTTTTTTGTTGTTGTTGTTGTTTTAATGGGCAAAAGTTGAGTCCATATCTGATAGTACAGATAGGCCCCTGTCTGTGGCACAACATATATTCATAACATATTCATGGTCTGTGCTCTGTGCTTTTTTATGAAACGTCATGTGTGGTTTTTTTTTTCCTAGAAGAGATATTGAAAAAGGAAATCATAAACTTCTGCAATACTCCAATTTTTTTTAAATATTTTATTTATTTATTTGACAGAAATCGCAAGTAGGCAGAGAGGCAGACAGACAGAGAGGGGGAAGCAGGCTTCCTGCTCAGCAGGGAGCCTGATGTGGGGCTCCATCCCAGGACTCTGAGATCATGACCTGAGCTGAAGGCAGAGGCTTAACCCACTGAGCCACCCAGGTGCCCCAATACTACTACTACTTTTAAGGCAGACAACAGACATCTAAAATCATCAGGGAACTGCTACAACTTTAAAATTATCTGATTAAATAAAAAATATCTGAGAAATGTAGAGCCATTCAACCAGAGAATTAAATAATCTGCCTTTGTCACAATGGAATAAAGAAACTATCAGGCTATTTTTGTGGTGGCGGTTGCTTTTTGTTTTCAACAAAAGGCAATCCCTGGAGACTTCCTAGTGGAAAAGGGCAAAGCAAAGAAGGTGTTTGGGTTTTGCTGTGTGTTTTGGCTTTGTTTTATTTTAGTTTTGATTGTTGTTTGTTGCTATTACTTTTCTTAGTACAATCCCTTGTCCGTGGTGGCCTCCCTTTCTGCTTTAAGCCGATTGTTCTGTAGACGTGTTTCCAAGTCACAGGCTGCACCTTGTGCAGGACTGAAAATGGCAGAGCCCAAAGAGCCAGGCCACTGTAATCAAAGCTGGAAGATTTCCTCCATCCTCCTCCCTCCCTGCCCCACCCCCACTCCAGCGTAGAAACAATCCCTTAGGATCTGAGGCTGATGGACTCCATCAGAAAGTTTTCACAGACTTACTAGGTTGCAACCCTGAAGGTGTTTTGTTGTTTTGACCTTAGAATTTTCTGAGCTGCGTGTGTGTGTGTGTGTGTGTGTGAGTGTGTGTTTGCTTGCATCTTGAAAATGTGAATTTTTCTGTCTAACCCTAGGGTTCCTGCAGTTATCCCAGAGTGCGGTGCTTTAGGGAAGGGCTCATTTTTTGAGTCAGGAGGGGCTTTGCTCTCCGGAGGGTAATAGGTGATGATTTGCTGATGCCGTTTATAAGGGTACTGCTGTGTCTGTGCTTTGTCCTCCAATGGGGACAAATGACACTGTGGCATATGTGAGTTATGTGGGTACAAACAAGCATAGCAGTGAACTCCCTAACTGGCTTTCATTTTTTCGAAACTATAGCCTGAACATGGCTTGCACTATCGAGTATGAAAGAGCAATATAATTGAATGAAAAAGCAAGCCGAAGGACAATCCAAGAATAATATAAACATAAGTTATTTTAAAACACTGGAGGGAGTGCTTTATGCAAAAGAGAAACTGGCTTTATGGTTTCGTTCCCTCTTCTCTGCCTTCACCCCTTTCAAGAGAAGCAAAGCCACAAGTGAGTGGCTGTATGTGTCTGATGGCTTATATAAACATAGAAGAAGCCTTCAGATGGCTAAAATAAACATGCGCGTGTTACTGAAGGATGTGTTTACACAAACCATTTGCTCAGCCTCTGAAATAATGAATAAATGAAGATTTCACTGAAATAATTGGAAGGATTTCTGTGTCTCTGCTGATGCCATAATTGAATGGCACCAAAGAGACTTTTATCAGGTACTTTCTGCATTACACGTGTTAGCAGTTCCTTTCTCTGAGTTGAAGACTTCGTTCTATAGTGACTTTACACGTGTTTTTGTAAGAAATTGTCGTTTATTACTGCAATTCTAGAGAGTCGCTTGATTTCCCAGGAGAAATTTAGCAGCCAGTAAAGATTATTGGGATCTGGTTGGTCAGGAGCAGGAAGGCAGAAAGGAAGGAGTAAGAGCATTCCTTTCCCACATAGAACCTTGTTTCCATAACACTGGCCTCGAACATTTGCCATCTCTGCGGCTTTGTCCCTAAACTGTTCTTTGTAAGATGCATGTCCTCAGTGACAGAAGAATGAAGATTTAAACAAAAACAATCTTCAGTATTGGGTCGCAAACCATGTTTGTAGGTCAACACGTGTGTGTGTGTGTGTGCATATGTGATGTAGATGCACGCGTGTGTGCATGCCCAGGCATACATGTGCACGTGTGCATATATGTACACGTGTGTCTTCACACATACTTAGACAGAGGGCCCGTATAGGATGAGGACAGTATGCGTCCTGCCCCTAGGTAGTCTTAAGAGTTAACTCTTATTTCAACATTACACTTAGACCATCCCTACAAATTCACTAGGTTAGCATTTCCTGCTTTCAGTTTGTTATCTTGACACATAACTACAGCACAACAGCTGGGTTGTTCCTGGAGTTCCTGGGGGGAGCTTTATTTTCAGAGTGCTGAATTTCCTTTTCAGCTGTCAGCTCTAAAGTGTGCTCAAAACGTTCAACTTTTTACACACCACTCTGGGCCCCTAGCACCACCCTGGGACTATATGATAGAAATGCTGATAAGGTAGATGAATGGAAAGCATCTTGGGTTGAAGAGGAGAATCGCAAGAGCCAAAAACGCGCATGTCCGTTGTTTGGTCAGTGGGGATACTGACCAGTGTTGTCTTTGCATTTGAATCTTCTTTCTACAAGAAGAGCTCCCTTCTCATGAAAAATTACTTGCACCTGTTATGAAATAATCAGGGGTACCGTTCCTGAGAACAGTCTTGATAGGGTGTTCACAGACACACAGTATCAGCGATCTGGCTGTTGAAAATGCGTTGGGATTTGCTGCAGTCTTGCCTAACTTTCTCCATTTGTAAAGCAAGATTTGCACAACACAACATTTCCTTTTTATCTAGGAAACTCTTCAGAACACTTCCTAAGAAATTAATTGTATTCCAGCCAGACTTGCCTGCTGCCATCCCACAGGAAATGGGTCAGCAATCCATTAAGATGCCATTAGATAATCTAATTTGGAACTTAATCTCTAAATTAACCATGCTCCATACTTGAAGCATACTTGAGAGAAAGAAAAAAGTTTACGTTTGAATCGATAGGGGAGCCGAAGCGTGAAGAAGGCTGTTTGTTTTTTCTGTAGCTGTGGTCACGTCTCAAGCCGTCTGGTAACCAGGAGAAACCAGACATGATGTAATTCCAGATTGAACTTGAACTTCAGGGACTTAGGATCGGGGAACAATGGACCATAGGAATCAATAATGTCCATTTTCCACATGATTATGTTTGGAGCTTTAAGTTAACCTTTATGGGAGAAGCAGCAGGATCTGCAGTGTGACCAAAATGAGATGATCCAGAGACAAGATGTTAGAGGAAAGAAAACAACGTTTTCCGTGATATTTTCTGAGCAGCACTGCAGATTCCAGCAGGATTAGAAAAGTTCCCGCTCTGCAGTAAACCGGTGGCCTGTTCAGAGCACTCTTTGTTCGCTTAGGTAGGACAAACTTAATCTTATGTTTCCTGTCAGATGATTTTTGGCTGCACTACGGGAGAGGGAGGAGCGCGATTCAGAGAAATCCCAAACGTAAACCTTGCTGATTAACCCTTTGCAATAAAAGAAGCCCATTTAACACCTACTTTATCTGAAGATGTTTTACGTAAAGCGCCGTATTTACATATGTATTACGTCCACGAGGAGTCCGCGCCCTCACCAGCCAACGCCCCTTTTATTAACTGACCTTTTTGATTTTCCTGTTGGGCAGTGCTGTGAGTAGGTAGGTCGTGAATTTCTAGCCGCATTTACTTAGATAACAAAGCATAGGAATGAGTACAGGTACTCACAAACGTGAAGAAAAAAGAAAAGGCAGAAAAGCCTGTTTGAGTTCAAGAAATTGAAGAACACGAATTTTGAATACTCGCCAACTGTCGAAAGTTACAATTATTCTCCCCTTTGTTAATTCTTGTTTTACATGAAGGGTTTTTTTTTTTTCTTTTGCACATGTGATTATTTCTGCACATATATTAGCAGGCATGCTTAAAAAATGTGTTCAGTTCCCTAATCACTTGTGATTTTATGATTCGGAATTCTGACACAAGTAAGTTCTGTTATTTAGAGGTGAAATTGTACAATGAACGCTGATTTGGGCTTTAAAATGAAAATCATTTGGGAAAGAGTCGCTTTTTGCTTTTGTATAAAACTTAACATTTCTTTTTAATTTAGTATGCCTTAGGTGAGTTTCTCTACTGAAAGCCACTATTTGGGAGCACTATTTTTGCAGAGAATTTCATCTGCTGTTGAAGACTCACATATGTTAATAAGGGGAGCAGAAGCACTTGTAACAATAGCACTGAAAGGAACCCAGGGACAGAGAGGAATACAGACTAGAGAAAGGGTGGAAACCCACGTGTAGGGTTCTCTGCTGTGGCACAGTCTGTGGGAGGAGATCAGATAACCACTGCGAGCCTGATGATGCTGTATTTTTTAATTGGCTGAAACCTCCCACAGCTACATAAGTCGTTACATATGTATGCCTGTGCGTCCTATAATTTATTTACAATTAGCTGTCTTGGCAGTAATTCTGTATCTTTCATTTTCAGTTCTAAAACATGAAAAATATCAAACAATTTTTAAAAAATCTACTTAACCTGGCCTATTTAGGGGAATTTGTATTTTACTTACGTCTAAAGTAAACATTTTAAGGAAATACGTTCTTATTACTTTTAAGTATACAGGTTGCCTTGTGGAAGCATCTTCTGGGATTTTTAAGAGCTTTTTATTTAGAGCGTACAGGAACTGCAGTGAGCACATTTTATCTTCAGCTGCAGTGGTCCAAACATAAGGGCTCTGCTTGCTCCGTGCTCTTCACTAAATAACATATTTCGCTGGCAGAAGCCATTATTTTTACTTAGAAACTGCTAAGACCCACGCATGGTAAAGTTAACATCCACGCCAGCATGCTCCAATAACGAAAACACATCTGAAACAATTGAATATAAATTAATGAGGTTAGATGGCCTACCGTTTTGATATGTTATTTCCAAAATCGTGGTTCCCCAAGGAGTAGCAATAAAGAAGGCCATTTACCTACTTAGTTAGGAAACAAGTACATTTCTTTTTCATTACTATGAAGTACTGTTGCTTGCGGTTCGAGTAATTCCACGAGCCACCTGCAGTTCATGATATTCAGTATTTCCCAAAGAGCCCACAAGAGTACTTTGCAGTTCAGGTAAGAGCTGGCCAGGGAGCTTTCTGGTATAGATTATTACAAATAGTAATAATCATTAGAAATCATCTTGCATGCAAATAGGATCGTTCAGATAGCAAAAACGATCCTTAAAAATGGGGGCAATACATCGCAGAAATCCAAAACCTGTGTAGAGCCCTTTGTATACTTCACTTGTAGTGTAGCCCCATCTGCATGGAGCTCCATAAGCAAATGATGGACCTACAGCCACATCCGTACGTACATCAACAAAGGCAAATATTGAATGCAGCTGAAAAGGATCTGGAATTGGATAAATGAGATACCATTATCTGTGTTGAGATTTGGACTCAAGAGTTTTTACTTCTCTGGGAGTCTCAGTGTGTCCCAATGATGTGGACCTTCCTTCACAGAATCTCGTCTACAATTTAAGGATAATGCAAATTCTTGTCTGGTGGTAAAAGTAAAGTGTGGCTCACAAAAGAGGGAGAAGAGGTAAAGTGTCACGGGTAAAAATGTAGATCCTAGAACCACACTGCTAGAGTTCACATCCTGGCTTCTGTGACTTAATAGCAACATGACTTGGGCAAGGCACATAACTTCCTGGCTCCAGTTCCCTCCTCCGTAAAATCAGAATAAAATTGGCACTTTTCTCATAGATTCACTAGGAGGATGGAAAATTCATAAAACAGTACCTGGCAAATAATCCACACCATTATTAGTACTAGAAACGGGTATATTTATTTATTACCATTTTTTTTCTAATACATTCATTAATTCTTAAATATGTTCATATCATATAATAAGATATAATAATTCTCACAACTTTTTTTTTTTTTTTTTTTAAGTAAACTCTTTGCTCCATGTAGGGCTTGAACTCAATGACTCCAACATCAGGAGTCCCATACACTACCCACCAAGACAACCAGCTGCTCCCAACATGTAATAATTCTTAAATATGTAGATACTTAAATACCACCCATATATTCCTTCAATTGAGCCAGCATGTTTTCCCAAGACACTATCTATAGCATTTGCATTATGCCAAAGTAAGCAGCCAGTCCAAATGCATACACACATGATCCGAGACAGCATGGCCTAATTAATACTTAATTAACCTGCCCTTGATTGGCTTTTCCAGGCAGATTTTAGCTATTAGTAGGGGAGATTGTTTATTGTGCATTTTGGGAAAGGTACTAGTACCTGTGTGTTAATTATTGTAGCAAAAGTATGTAGCTATATAGAAGTATGTAGCTAAGGAAGTAAAAAACTTTTTTTCTTGGGGATATTTAAAACAGGTGCAAAGGAATGAAAGGTAAATCCTTCTTTTTAGTTAAGGTCTTTATTTTATTTATTTTTCATGCTTTCTGGGCCATTGCTTATTTTTATTGCTGTCTATAAGTAATGTAGCTCCTAGTAGAGTTGAGGTATTCCTGAATACATAAAATTCTTTGCTTCATTCCTATACTATTTTTGTTAAGCTTCTTGAAAGAGTACTTACTATCTTTGAGGTAAATATGGTAGGCTTATGATTAAATCAGTATGTAAAATCTGAATGAGCAATATTATTACTCCTCTAAAAAGTGTTAATGTGCTGGATACTTTCACAGTTTACAGAATGCTTGACAAATGAGTGACCCAACCCATTATCAGATAAATGCCGACCAATAATAGTAAATGAATTTTGCCATTCCTCAAATAGCTCTTATTTCAAGAAATAATTGAAGTGTTTGACTTTGTTTGGTTCCTTTCTCAACTTATTGTTCCACGTGTATTTATTTGGCACTCCGAGGGTCTTGGGTGGTTACTGAGGTAAAAACCGAGGGCTCATTCCTTCTGGCCTAGAAGACATAGTCTTCCATATAGAAAGTACATCCATCAAATGTAGACTTGCCCAGAGCAATTTTCCATCTTTCACTGATTGATACAGAGTCTGTTAACTACTTGTAAGTGTGATCACCAACTACTTTATCCAGTTTATCTAAGGATATGAACTATAGTAAAAATAGTGGGCCATTTTTAAAAAGAAGAAGGGGGTACCTTTTTACCCTGTAATCCTCACCCTAAGGTCATTCTAATACAACTTCAACTAGATTTGTTTTCAGAGGATATATATTGACTTTCCGAGTTGCTTGGTCACCCAGACCAACTACATATTCTGTGAGCAAGTCTCCCGCACCATTATTTAGGTTACAATCCAGCTATGTGGGGCATGGGAAATCCACTGTCTCCTGAAACATATATCGCCTTCAGGAACTCTGTTCAAAAGTTCTTTCTAATCTAGGGTCAATGTCTGACTTCCCAGGGAAGCAGTATAATATAGTGAAATGGCCATGGGAATCAGAACTGGTTCATATCTGAGGTCTAGGCGGGTCACTTGGGGCAAGTTTAAACCTCTCAGTTTTCTCATCTGTGAAATGGGGATAATGGCATCAAGAGTCCATTGAGAAAATCAAGTCAGATAGCAGATGTAAAACACCCAGAATAGTATCTTGCTCGTAGTAGAGCCTCAGCATGGTTTTCTTCTGGAAGTGTCTCCCTTTATGCTAATTCTTTCCATCTGAACTATACAGAACAAGTCTATATTTCTTTCCAGTTCAATGGTTGTGTCTTCCCTGTCTCCCTTCAGCTGTTCCTCAAAAGACATGATTTGGTGGGTTTCCTCATCAAAGACATGTCATAGCATTTGTTTCTCTTGAGTGATGCCTAGAAGCAACCGAATACTTCAGAAATAGTCTGGTGAGGATAAAATGGGCCGTCACTTCCAAAATGCATCCTAAGGTCAAAATAATTTCTTTGCTTCTTCCCTTTTTGGGGCATCCGCATTGTACATTTGGTGAGAATAATGTAAAAATATTAACCATGATATCAGACATTTTATTTTTTAGGATTTTGATTTAACTTGTATCTGTTCTGTATATAAGGAAATGTCTCATTATATGCACAGAGTAGAAGTCATTAGGGTGAATTCTGGTTTGTGTTAAGGTATAGTCAAAATCTCTTTTTGGCTTTTATTGTGCCTGGTTTTTTAAAGTACTTTATATTCTTTTCCTTTTTTAATGGTATGGCCTATGTATATTTTCTAAAGATGTGGTTTCTACTTTTAGTCATGCCTATCTTCTGTTTGCCGAAAGAAAAGGTGATTTGGCAATGGAGAATGGAATGAAAGCAAAGTCTGTGCATGCTTAAAGATTTGTTGCTGAAATAGCTTAACCTGACCTTGAATATTTTGAGATCTTTCAGTTATGTTCGCACATCCCTTTTACATGGAGGCACAGATTATTGGATTGGACAAAGGATGATTCTTATTCCATTATGAACTAAGACTATTAAACACATTACATATAAGTAGTTTTGTATGCGGGGATAAATATGAATATGTGTGTTTATTTTACCCATACTGGTGATCAGAGGCATTGATATATAGAGAGGGAGTTAGATATGTAAAAAGCATGTTACCTGAAAAACTATGCAATTTGAGGCAATTCTCTTTTTGAGATGAAATGACCTAGGTTATTTTGTTTGATTAAACTCTTTTTTACATTGTTATCATAATCTTTGAATTTGTTTTACCAGCTATTTTTCAACGAGACTACCAAAAAGCTCTAAGAAATGTCTGTGTCTTACAGTTCTGAACCTAACCTATAAATTGGCAATGAGAGACTTGTAAAACTCATATATGAGGTCTGCATAGTGTTAATGTTTGAGATTTATTTCCCCCAAAGGTTCATAAATAGTATTGACAAATATATTGCACTCTGCAATTTTGACATGGTCCTGATGTAGGATGGGAGGTTTGAAAAGTTTAAGTAAACATCTAAATTGAAAATGTTAGATATTCTGCACCAAGAGTCCTATAGTCACTAGCCTCAATTTGTTTTTACTGAGCATTTTCCAAAGGATAATACATGTCTCTTTTTAGAACCACATAAGAAAGCTGCTGCAAAATAAACCCCAAATTCCTGTCTTTTTTGCCATCAGTTAGAGAGACTTCTCCATTTAAGGAGTCACATCTATTTTCAATCATTAAAATATACTTTATTTTCCTAAAGTGTGCAACCTATACATGACTTTCCAGACCCCATTGAATTTGGGACTCGCTTTTGCAAAGTGATTTGTTTATAGTTGACACCGGCTTTTACTGTCAAAGATCATCAACTTGAGCTAGTCTTTTTATTTTTCCTACATGCTTTCCATTTCAGGTTAAAAATAATGGGTATCTGTTTTTGTCATTTGTTTTATTTGCTAAGAAGTAATTAGCATTGGCTATAGCCAGACTCTATAGGGATTGACAAGACAGTCGTTTTCTTTGTGGGGCTTCCCTTTCAGTCAGTAAGATAACCACAGCTACAGGTGACTATGCTAGGAAGTAAAAAACACTCTCATGGTAGTAAAGTACAGTGAAAGGCCGGTTGAGGGGAAAATAGCTTTCAGGATGGATCATGTAACATTCTCTCCCAGTCAGTCATGCAAAGGAAAGATGTGTGTGGGAAGAGAGAAATATGTGAAAATAATTAAGTATCTTGGAAAAGGTTTCAGTAACAACTATTCTAATTCTTGAGAATTATGACTTTTAAACAGATAACGAGGACATCCCTTTTTAGTTTGAATTATTTCTTGTTCAACTCTTATTTGATTATTCCTCAATCTTAAGTTTTTGTTAATACCAAACGTCTCTAATTTTAAGCTCAGAGATGCCTATTTTCTTTTTAGAGGGGGACAAATCACAACGTGTTTGTGGAAATACGTGATGATGACGATCCCCACTTTTTAAAAATACAGAGTTGGGTGGGATTGAGACCCCTTAAGTGATTTGTTTGTATATCCAAAAATTTAGTGGAATCCACCCTGTGCTAGTATTACATTAAATGGAGAACAAAAAGAGAGATGGACTTTGCTATCATAGAGCTCATAGTCTAATCATAAAATCCCTCCAGCGTGAAATTTTTCTGTTGAATTATCAACTCAGAAATAAGCACTTAGACATGCACTAATAAGACACATTTTGTGTAGAGATATCACCAGAGTAAAAGAATACACACACACACACACACACACGCCTGGTTCTTCTTTAATCCAGGCTTTATTTATTATTATTATTATTATTATTATTATTATTATTTATTTTATTTTTTTACAAAATTGTTCTTCAAATTAATATCCCATAAAGGTTTTTTGTACCTTTGGTCTTCACGTATGAAAAAAATGAGATTATCTAGTTTGATATCTACAATAATAGTGTCCATCTCACCTCATGGTTTCAAAAGTAAAGGATATTACGTTAAATTTAAAACATTGAAATGATGTCTCCAAGTCAGGCCGTGATAAAATAGGCTGTGAGACTATCTGTTTGATGTTTTCTTGGTTCGTGATGATTTATGCATCTATTTATTAGCTGATATTCATTCTGAGTGGGGTGCTGAAACAAATAATGGTCTGGTTAGGTATCCCCCCAAAAATGTATGGTATGTAGGGTTGTTTTGGGATCTGCAGATCTCAGATTATTTTCCTCCAGATGATAACTTGTTTAATGAGAGATTATGCCAGTAGCAATGAGAGAACTGTTCCTCAAGTTTCTTTAAACAGCTCCAGATCCAACATAGGTGAAAGGGGAGTTGGTTGGAGGGGGACAAGAACTTGGCCCTCTTGCTCCCTCCAGGACCCCTCCCAGCAAACCCTCCCCCAACCCCCCAGCTCTCCAGACACAGAACAGCTCAGATGTGGTGAAGTTCCTAACTTATGGCGGGGACAGGGAGTGCCCAAGGCCTCTGGTGCCAGCATTTCAAATGACATATTATGTACTGGCCTTCTTTAAAAATGTTATTTTTTTTCTTATCATGAGGAAAAAGGAAAATCTTTCATGACAGCTTACAGTTGTATTCAATGGATAAGCAGGTGAAACACTGAAACCCATCTCATCGCTGAATTGCTTATGAACTGAAAGTAAAGCAAGATCAGAGAATAATGGGCAAACCATTGTGGATTTGCTGCTTTCTTTTTCCTTTTCTTTCTTTCTTTCTTTTTTTTCTCCTTCATCGAAGTAGATCAGATATTTTAGGAACACACTCAATCAGAGTTCAA
The DNA here is from genome assembly GCF_902655055.1 of Lutra lutra. NCBI lineage: Eukaryota > Metazoa > Chordata > Mammalia > Carnivora > Mustelidae > Lutra > Lutra lutra. Next base: position 40,995,995 of record NC_062290.1, on the reverse strand, counting down.
CAGTTGTGTATAAGCCTGACTTGAATTTCTCCTACCTCACCATTAGCCTTCCCCTTCCATGAAAGAAATAGACCATGCAGAGTATGTACCTATAATATTTACAGTGTAGCACGCTAATCTCATATGAAACTGTAATATGGAAAAAAGTTATAGTAGTAATTTGATGCCTATGGGATTTATATTTCTAATATCGTTGTAGATGTTAACATTGTGTTTCTTCTTTTTCTCTTCCCTCCCTCCTGCTCCTCTCCTGTCAACAGTCCTGGTACCTGGGCTAGCTTGGTTCCTTTCCAAGTATCAAATAGGACACCCATCCTACCGGCAAATGTCCAAAATTACGGTTTGAACATAATCGGAGAACCTTTCCTTCAAGCAGAAACGAGCAACTGAGGGAAAATGAAATACAACAGTAGTTTAAGAAATTAAAAAAAAAAAAAAAAGGAAAAGTGGAAGACTGGACAAAACAAAAGAAACAAAAAGGGAGAAAGGAAAGCAACTGAAGAAAGAAGATATATAGACCAGCAATTGCAGCACTTACAATCACTAATTCCCTTAAGGTTGAAACTGTAATGACATAAAAAAGGGTCGATGATATTTCGCTGATGGTAGATCGCAGCCCCTGCAACGTAGCCTTTGTTACATGAAGTCCGCTGGGAAATAGATGTTCTGTCTCTATGACAATATATTTTAACTGACTTTCTAGATGCCTTAATATTTGCATGATAAGCTAGTTTTATTGGTTTAGTATTCTTGTTGTTTACGCATGGAATCACTATTCCTGGTTATCTCACCAACGAAGGCTAAGAGGCAGCATCAGAAGTGCTGGGTGACGGAGCCATGAGCCAGCCATTTTCTAAGCACTCTGATTTCTAAAAGTTAAAAAAATATATATATAAAATCTCTGTAGCCTTTAGTTATCAGTACAGATTTATTCAATTTTGGCCCTTAACCCAGCCTTTTCCAGTGTGTAACCCAGTTTGAAACCTTAAAAAAAAAAAAAAAAAAAAAGAAAAGAAAAGAAAAAAAAAGAAAAAAAGAAAAAAGGAAAAAAAAACAGTTTGAACACAAAGGCTCTATGGAAGAAATGCCTCTATGTAGGTAAAGTGTTATCTCTGCATGCAACAGTAAAAATTAATATAATATTTTCCCCACAAAAGAAACACTTAACAGAGGCAAGTGCAATTTATAAATTTATATCTAAAGGGGAATCATGATTATAAGTCCTTCAGCCCTTGGACTCTAAATTGAGGGGATTAAAAAGAATTTAAAATAATTTTGAACGAATTTATTTTCCCCTCAGTTTTTGAGGGCATTAAAAAGGCATTAAATCAAGACAAATCATGTGCTTGAGAAAAAAAAAATTAACGAAAACACAGCACTTATGTTGGTTTAGCTGCAGCCTCCTTGGAGGTAGGATTTATTTATTTAAAATTACTGGTTGCATCAAGAACCCATAGGGTGTACGTACAAAAGGTTCTATAAAATCTGCATTACAGAGACAAAGAGGCAGGCAAATCCATGTCACGAGGGTAAAGCTTACAGTTTACAAACTGGGAACGCCAGGGTGTAGGATGTAAAAACGCACTCTTGAGAAAACAGTTGTAATGAGGGTGCTGAAAACTTGCATGGTGCTTTCAGACATTAGCCTTGTTCAACAAATTTCTTGTATTGACAGATCTGTAGTGTGCATGGGCAGACACATTTTGCCTCTATGTCTCTTAAAATTTTAATTAAAAATACTCTTTCCAGTAATCCTAATTTGCACGAAGATATAATGTCCACATTACGTGCCTTGCCTTGAAATCTAAAAACAAAAAAAAAACAAAAAACAACAAAAAAAACACAAAAAAGTGACATCACTACACTTGTTTTGCTGCATTTATTATCATTTTAAATCTTTACCATTTTTATGACAAAATATTTTGTACTCCAGACGAAGAAAAATGTGTGACATCTTGGATTTTTTAGACAGTTATACCTTTATCTCACATTTATAAAGCATATCATGGCTGTGTATAGTTGCCGCTTAAAAATTGTAATCGACCAGCAATATTTTCAGTATTTTGGTGTTTTTTCTATTAACCTTTCATGTTTTTCATCTTCCAATTAATATTTGGGGGGGAGGGGTTTCAAATTTATACGAATTATGCAATACCAAGTTTTGCCTATGTAGGTAGTGCTTTTAGCTGTATTGGTTATTATAGGTAAGTACACAGATTTAAAAAAAAAAATAATGTATGCTTTTTTTCGTTTGTTTGTTTTAATTGACCAAAGTGGGTACTGCTATTTTTGCAGTGTGATGAGGTCCTTTGTGTACTGAGAGATGGACAGGGGATTTTTTTTAATATACATATATATATATTCTGGGGGGGGTGGGAGGATTTTTAACACTTTACAGTGTAGCTGTGAAGAAGCAGTGCCCCCTGAGATGGGCCTGGGCTGCAAAGCGACTGTTCTGTCTACTGTGACAAACTTCAACTTACACAGGTTCCCCCTTCTCAAACTTCCCACCTGGGGTGCAGGCTGAACTCATTTCTGGTGTTCGTAACAACAGAAATAGTAAGAACAAGTGAACACAACAAATTCTCCTGGAGGCAGACTTAGCTTAAAATTGTCTTACCTTCTTTTTTTTTTTTTTTTTTTTTTTGGTCCTTTTTTTGTGGGGGGAGGGGTTTGGTGGTGGTGGTGATGGTGGTAGTTTTTCTGGAAAGTTCCGGATCCACAGTGGAGAGTGAGCCTGTCTCATATTTGGCAAAAATATCGGTGGAAGAATCCACATAGTGGAGGTTTCACACTTTGGGGGTTTAGGTCTATTTTCTCCTACAAAACCCATCATCCAGCTGGAGGGGTGCTCCCACAGTCTTTCTCCACAACTTCTCTTTCCCCATTTCTTCGTTTCCTTATTGGTAGTGGATGATTTACCTGTGACTCACTACTTCACATGGATGGCAGTGCATTTGGGTTTTTGTTTTTTGCTTTTTGTTTTTTTTACTACATCCAGAGGATTGAACAGACGGTTGCTATAGTAAATGTATTTGGACTTTTTGATTAAAATCAAAGTTCAGTTTTTAAGGAACAAAAAAAATTAGTAAATCTTGTTCCACTTTCATTTTACCTGACCTTTCAAATGGAGAACCAGAGCAGAAGGGAAATGTAAAATATTCAGAAATTAATGTTCCTGTGGACGAATTAAACCCATTAGATGCTGATGGGATTTTTTAAGGGATGGTGCCTCAAATATATATTTGATTTAGTTTCCCCTGAGGGCTAGTGGGTGAATGGAGGCTGGTTTTATTTTGCTCTTACACCCCTCTCCCAGCCTCCCAGTTCCATTGCGGGAATTCATTACTAGAAGGAAAATCTTTCAGAATTAGTGACACATACAGAGAGGGCTGTCTTGAGGAGCCCCCTGACACCTCCCCCCCCCCACCCCGGGGCCACGGCCTAATAAAATAAACTGTCCATTGTTCTCACAGCGTATGATTTAATAATGAATACTTTAGGACAATGCTTATGGGTCTAGAATTGTATTTGATTAGCCCATTCAGTCTGATAGCCCACATGCTGGATAGCACAGCAGGACCCCAGCCACGCAAGTTGAAAAGTAAGTCCGATCATTTCTGTGATACTTGCCCTGATACAAAACAGCTCATCTCAGCCAAGCTCTTCACGTATCTTTGACCTAGTAGGTGAACACATCGAACCTCACAGGACACGCAGTATTTTTTAAAGGCAGACTCGCTCTCTCTCTCTCTCTTTCTTTTCTTTTTTTTTTTTTTTGCCAGAGAATGAGCAGTTCTAGCTAAGTCAGTTACACACTGTGGGTATTCCTGCCTGCCTCTTGACTACAAAGGCCTAGTTCAAGTGTTGGTTTTTTTGTTTTTGTTTTTTTAATCCATTTTCCCCCCTCCTTCCCTTTTGTGAGAAAACTATTAAAGATACTACTATCTATGGGAAATCTCAAATCCAATTTTTGGCCTCCTCCTCTCTTCCCAGGGAAGTCTGTCTTCTGACTAAGGGCCCCGCTCTTGCAGACCTTGCACGCCCCTCCCTTCCCCAGAACTCAGAGCTTCAGGATGGCGAAGGTCACCCAAGGGCATCAGGAAGGGGTGGTCTTCTGCCCCTCCTCGCCCCCCGTGCGTTCCGCAGCATTGTTCAGCTGTTTCCTTGCGTGGCTTCGTGGCTTTGTGGCCCACCACTCACAGTGCCTCTGAAGTTTCCTCTGGAGTGACATGAGCGTTGGAGGCTTGTCTAAGGGAAAATAAGTAAATAAATAAATAAATAAATAAAAGGCAGTGAAGGAGACTGTACATAAAGACATGGCAAAAATCTTAATGATAGCAATATAGTTATGGGGTAATGTTCGGGTGGGCAGCTCCATTTAAAAAAAAAATATGTGAATGAATCTGTGAAGCTGCAAAGTAGCGAGAAGAGCGAGAGATCTTCTTAACGAACCGCCTACCTTGTAGACAGTAATTTGTACACTGTATAGTTTTGTTAAGAATTTTTTTTAAATTAAAATTCCCATGTTTGTAAAGCTAACTTTTTAACAATTATAATGGAACTGTATGTTGTTTCCATTTTTAAAGTAAACAAGAATATTCCTTGTTTGGAGACTGGACTTGAGTTAAAACTCTCCAGCCTCTTAAGTTATGTATTAAAAAAAAAAAAAAATCTGTCCATGTTAGGAGTTATTTCACAGATGCCTGTGCTTGAAAAGCATGGGATACTAATCCTTTAAAAAAGTGTAAATGGAGAAAAGTTATATTTTATGAAGGTTATTTTGTTGTATTTAGTATTGGGAAAGTTGGTTTTCAGAGCATTTCAGAATGTCAGAAGCACCACTGTCTTTTTTTAGTATATACGGCCTTTAGCAAAAGTTTTTGTGATTGTTACGTGATGGTATTTAAGGTTAAGTTTCACAGAGCATTCGGGATAGGCAGAAAACAGAAATCAGTGCTATGTCTCACATAATGTGTCCTCAGGGAGCAGAGTACTGGATTTGTGACTGGTAGCTTCGTAAGGACTCAACAAAGGGGATTGCACGGGGACATCTTCAGCGCTGGGACACCAGGACATGTGCTGTCCCTAGATTCAAAATCTAGGCACCATGTGAAACGATGAAGGCTGCAGAAAGTTATCCCATATTCAGTGTACAGTATTCATTTTTAATGAAACAACTCTACAATATTGCTGGCAGATAGGCCCCGAGCATGACATTCAATATAGTTTACATGTTCCTGTCAAGGTCTTGGTTAACATTAACCAGCTGCATGCTTCCTGGACTTAAAAAAAAAATTGGGTTTCGATAGAAAACTTTTTTTTTTTTTTTTTTTTTTAATGTGCAGGCTATTCAAGTTCAATAGGAAAAGCTCGAACTCGAAATTGAATGTTTTACTCCATGCCGAAGGAGCTGAAAGCTGCCTTCATATTTTGCACTTTCTGGTAGTTCCCCTGTTTTTTCGAATTCCTTAAAAATTGTGTGGGTGGGGTGGAGCACTGCGGTTGGGGGAGAGCATGGACCACTGATTTTGCCCTTTGACCCTGCACAATGACCTTTGCATCAGCCAAACTCATTGCCATGACAACTCTTTGTACTGTGTCCGTGCCACAGATCTGTTGGTTACATTGTTAATAGTAAAGGGGACAAGTTGGAGACGGTCAATTTTTACATTTTTTTTTTGTTGCAATTTTTTCTTCAATGGTTGTAAGTAGTTCTTTTTTTTTTTAATAATAAAAGGTTTCACTAGTTAATACTCTTTAGAAATATCTGTGTGTTGCAATTCAAATGTATGTTGAGATTGTGAAAAGTGCTTCAGTGCTACTAGCCTACCTGGATGCTAGACCCAGCCTCTGAGGAGCTCCTCTCAAATGATGACAGTTACCGGTGACACCAGGTGGCCTCCACACGCCAAGGGCAGAGTAAGCTAGTGACACTAAAGCAGTCTTGTATTACTGTAATTTTTGACAGAATGGTTTTGAAAACTGTGCTACAGGGACTGATGTGGCAAATATATCTCTTTATGCAGAAGGAAGTCTTTTTTTTTTTTTTTAAAGAAGTATGGCTTATTATGCATTCTTCATCAAGGGCATTGAAGTTGCATGGACTGATAAAAGTTGATGCAAAACGAGAAAGAAACAAAACAAAACAAAAAAAAAAAAACCAGCAAAATGTTTACCAAAAAACTCAAACAAATGAGCAGTGCCTGTTCAATTTCACAGTCTCTGTTGAGTTCAGTTGTAAATATGTTTCAAATGACATTTTCTTGGGAAAAAAAAAAAAAATCTCTACAACATTGTAGAATGTGAGGGGTAACTACATCCCAGGCATAGGCTTCTCAAAGCTGCATTAGATTATGTCTTCATCAAGCTGTTAATTTGTGCTTATATCATATAGAACTTTTAGCATCCTGGGAAGAGGTACCCCCACTTCAATGATATTTCTCTGAGAACAACTTTTGTAGGACTGTGTGTTTCTTTAGATACATTTAGTACAACTGTAGGTGACGAGTAGTCAGTTACTGCTTGCTAGCTACACACCAGGGTTGATCCATTTTAAAACTTTTGGCATTCTGTCCTCATGGGCCATAAATACAGAACCTTGTATTTTAATTAAATTTTTTTTAAAAAAAAAGGAGGCACATGCACAATCTCCGTGTTGCAAACCTTTAGAGGTAGGATGTATTATATGACAGTTACTTAATTTCTGGCGTTCAGACCTCTGGGATCAGCCCCAGATTGGGCCAGAATGTTAGCGAAGGTTTTTATGATGCCCGGTTGGAGGATAATGTTCTTTGGGTACTTTTTGTGGGTTGCAAATGAACTCAGTTGCCACAAGTTTTAAACTGGTGTAAATCAAGCTTGACTTAATGTGATTGTTACTGTTATATCCAGCCTATACTGCTAGCAGCTGCTCATACTGCAGTTAATTACTGGAAGCGGATATATTTCCTATGCAAAACCTGTTTAAACAATAAAATGAGCTATGCTACAGACTCTGGCCTCATGTTTTATTTTCCTCCTCCTCGACCCCTTCCTGCCACCCTCTCCCTATGTCAGTGCTGGGGGTCGGTAGGATCTTGGAGGATGACTCCGGTCCTCCGATCTGGGAGTCTTGTAGCACTGGTTTCATTCCGTAACCTCTGGGATAGTGACTCTTTCAGTTCAATACTTGGCGATTTGACGCCGGGCTCAGGTATAGACGTGTGAACCCTCCGTGCGCCTCCGACTGGTATAGCCTTCCCTGGTTTCCAAAAATGCAAGTGCAGTTCTAGAATGTTGGGCCCCACTCACAGCCAGGAAAGGCCTTCCAGCAACAGGGCAAAGGGAACTGTGCCTGGATGACCAGACTGTGGTCCCTCCAAGCGGAAACCACAGGGCCTCCAGCGCACACACACTGGACAGGAGAGGTAAGCCCTGGGGCCACCCTGCATTGTGGGTTTAGTGCTTACAGGAGACCCCGGGGAGCAGTGTCTCCCTCCAATGCCTAAGAAGGAATAGCACCCGAGGTTTCCACGAAGCAGTGCTGCTGCCTGGGGCAGTCAGGACGGGGGTTCCTTATTCACAAGGAAGTGGGACACACCTTTGGGAGGATGGGGTCTTGAATCCCAGACCCCTTGAAGGCAGTGTTTCAGAATGGAGTCAGCTGTAGTTCAAGACTAGCTCATTGAAAAGGAATGAGCTGGTATGGTTTTGTGATCTATCTGAGTGATGTGCACAAATGAAGCAAAAATAATGCAAGCTTCATTGAAAAGAGGGAGATAAAAATGCCTGGAATTTGACCATTCCAAACAAAGACTTGCTGAGACAGAGCCGACAATCTGATTGGCGGCTCAGGCCCCTGAGCGGGTCCCCACTGCAGCATGTAGGGGTGTATGGAAAGTGGTTGACTACCATCTACTGAAAGAAAAGAGTCTTCTGGAAGGTTCCACGGGAGACGGTAATTGGGTGTCTTAGAAGATTAAGACATCTCTTGGGAAATAGTTTGCGGAGATTAGAATTGAAATAAAATTTTTAGCTATGGAGGCACTTTTTGCCTTTGCTAAAATGTTGGGCTTCGGTGGCATTGATCAGGATTTAGGGACAAGAGGACAGACAGGCAGTTGGGAGACAACACTGTGGTAATTTAAAGTCCAGGCTCTGGAGTGAAACGGCAGGATTTCAACTTCAGGAAACAGCTGGACTAGCTGTGTAACAAGGTATATAAACTTTCTTGGCCTCAGTTCCCTCGTTTGTAAAATGAGACACCGATGAGAGTACCTGTCTCATTAGGCTGTCGAGGGGGTAAGATTGTTTATGTAAAGCTCTTACAGAGGCTGGTACATCTTACTGATTATTACCATTATTATTATTAATTATTGTTATTATTAGACAGTGTGACACATACGTCAGGAACGAATGGATTAATTAGATCATTTCTGTTAGAGTGAGCACATAAGAACGCGAACTATTGTTACTGGCAATCGTGGGTTTTTTTTTCTGTTGTGATTTTAAAATAATTGAGATGCTGTTGGTCGGAGATCACGGCTTTCTTTCCCGTTTAGTTTCAGTGCTGTGGCAGCAAGCCTCTCCTGATAGACGTTCCAGCCGATCCCTTCCAAGAGACCGTTCCTTGAGTGGAAGCTGCAAGCCTGTACATGATCCGATCGTAGCTTCCAGAAGTTCCCTCCAGGTGATGTCAATATTTCCCTTTCTTCATGAGGAAAGAAAAGCATTAATTTCTTAATTGTGTTCATTCTCGCAGGAGCTTTATTTTATAGGAGACACTCAAATTTGCAAGGAATAGAAGTTTTCTCGAATAGAAAGAAGTCACGAGAACCAAACTGAAGACATTAAGGGAAGAGGAAGCCCAGGGCGAGAGTGGGGTGTCTGACCTCTTTTCCCTCCTCTGACAAGCTGACAGTTGCCATCTGTGCCTCTCACATGACACTCCATTCTTTGCTCTTAAGGTGGGGACTGGATAAGGATGTGAAATCTGGGATGGATAAGCCTGAGATGTGTGTCTTTCCAGACTTCATACAGAGGAGCCCCACCGAGTCACAGGCACACCAGCTGCTCCCCTGGGAAAGGCAACCAAAAAACGCTCTTTCCCTCCACCCCCCCCCCCCCCGCCCACCTTTCTAGAATCCCCTTCTCTGCATTCTCCCTTCACTCCCTGTCCACCAGGTCTCCCAGATTTGTTCTTTCCACTCAGGGTTGGCATCTCCGAGGCTGCTCGCACTGTCTCTTCCTCCAAAAAGTCCTGTCCCCCATGTCAACGAAATACCCGCCTCCGTGGCAGTCTGCACTGCTGGACTTGAGGTGACCAGGGTATTTCACATTAGGGCCTGAGTGAGATTGAGGGCAGAGTGGAGGTGGGGAACTTGTATGTGCCCAGAAGTTATTATGCTATTATTTTTAAGACAGATGATTCCTCTGGGGTTAGATTATGTGGGGAAGGCTTTGTGGTATGCAGTTTTTTACTCCTGGGGCCAAGAACGCAAATGGCTACAGCCCAGGGCAGGGCAGGGCAGGGAGCCTAACTTGGTGAACCTGGGCAGAGGGAACAAATAGGGTGAGTGAGGTTTGATGACTCCGGGGAGGGCCATCTGCATTCAACAACTGCTGGGGCCTGGGCAGGTCCTACGGAGGCACCCTCACCACCTCCTCTGTCCCCTTGGTAGGACTGCTGAGGAAACTGGGCAAACCCTGCACTATTTATGGCCGAGGGCTGCACAGGATCCAGACCCACCACCTCCACCAGCGGCCCAGTGCCCCACAGGGTTCAGAGAGATAAGAGAATCTTCTCAGAGAGACCTAGAATGTTGAGTCAGACCCACCTGGTACTGATCACACGTGTTTCCCTATTACTCTCTCACATTTTTACCGACTGCTCTAGAACCAAACTTCTCTTTGTTAGCACAAAAAGAAAGTGACTTTACACCTATCCAGACACACAGAAAAGAGGAGTCACAGTGTGGCACTTTAACATGATACGAAATCCAAATTCAAATGCCTTCTCACAAAATTTCAGCCCAGTATCTGTTTATACTGCAGTTCCTTGTCTAATCTGCAAAAACACAAGCATGTCAACAACCTGGTGTTTGCAACATTACACAAAATTACCCAGAATAGTTGAATACCCCCATTGCTTGAATAGTTTGATGCGTCTTGCTTAAGGAGATGGCACTGGCTGAGTCACGAATAATTGATTTTTCTGGTCCGGAAAGAGTTGATTTCTAGTAAAGAAGATTCCATGCAAAACTCAGCATAAACTGAAATTTTAAGAACACAAAGTAAAGGGAAATACACACCTTTGGCTTTCTCATTAGCTGTGAACTTTTATCTGTGAAATACTGCTGAGGCTCTTCCACGATTGAGCCGTCGGTTCCAAGTAAGTGTTCAGATGAAGTAATAGGAACCCAGAGAAAAAATACCCTTCCCTACTTGTAAATATAAACACTTTTCCATTATAGATAAGCTTTCAGAAAAACACACACACTGAAAAGCCAAGGGTTAAGCCAAATGAATGCTGCTTTATATCTTTCTGTGAACACAGGGGAAAGGAGAGGAAATAATTCTTCTCCTTTGCTTCCTTCATTTGGGAGAAAGTATAGGTACAAACCAGAAGGTAATCAACCACCTTTAATGGTCTTAAACATTTTAATGTATGAGGCGTGGCCTGGGAAAAACAGGGTCCTATTAAATTAGGAAAAAGTAAAGAACATAAAAATGTAAATGTTGCTCATAGGTCATAAGAAAGGATGAAGACCACAAAACTTTTAATATAAACTTACCAGGTACATTGTAGATCCAGCTCTATGATAGTCACCGAATTATAATTGGTGTAGGTGGAGTACGACAGGGATGAAAGAAAGGACTCCTTGAAGTCCGTGCCTTTTTCTGATACATTTATGGGTTCCTCACAAATAAAACATAAATGGATCTTCAGCTTTTTCAGAGAAGTTCTGATTTTATCTGCCCTGATTTTTTGATTAATCAGTTAAACTACATAAACAACATAACTACATTTAGCTTTTATATCTTTATAAAACTTCGCATGTCCTGAAGCAGAAGAGACCCAGATAATTTTTAAGGCTGGCGATAAAGGGGCACTTCCAAAATCTAGATTACTGGAATGATCTCACCTCCCTGAGAACCCCATTGGGTTGGCGGCGATCGTATGGATTTTCTTTTTGACCTCTTGCCCGGGTAGCCTGGAATCCCAACTGAGCTGTGCTCCCGCTGACGTCCTCCCTGGGAGGACTTATTAAAGTGTGAGCGCCTTACCTGGTGCTAATGAAATCCACATGGGCTGCCCCAGGCTCTATGCTTTCTGCTTCTTGTTTTCTGTTTCTGCAGCACCGTTCCTTCAGGCTGCTGCTCTGGTTAAGAAGTCTCAGGGCACATTCTCCGTCCAGTTTGAAGGAGGTTTGCGTGGACAAATGTCAAATTAATAGCACGTGTTAAAAGGCCCCACCAAGCCACCAATATCAAGATTTTTCCCATCACAGTGACAAAGCTACCAAATAGGGCATATTGAGTGCAGGAAGGTTTTCAAATAAGAGGGAGACTACTTTGTCAGCGGTAATACCAGAGTGCATAGGGTTGGCGTGTGTTGAAGGATGACGGAGTCAGGCCCTGGGCTAAGTATTTCACGTCTATTCTATTTGTTTAGTCCTCAGAAGACTCACAAAAGGGAAGTACTAATAACATTCTTGTGTTACCAATGAGAAAACACACACACCGAAGGATGAGGTGAATTGTTCCAACAGACAGTGGGAAATTGTAGGGTTTAAACAGCATCTGACCAGCGGACCTAAACCGCTTCCCATATCTCTTAAAATATGGTTTGGTGAAATAATTTGGTTATCTTTTTTTTGAGTGGTACAGAACTTGAAGACTTTAGAATTCTCTGAAACCTAGATCTGAATTAGAGGTTAAGGCAACCATTGACCTTTGTTTTGTTGTAGGATTTGTGTGAGGTCTAATAGTTGGTCACCCATTTTAATTTCAAATTTATAAATCTCGTTAAGTTTTGGGGAAAGTGGACATTCAAAACTCAGTATGACCTCAGATTTTTACGATCAGATTTTTTATTAATTGGTCATTGGGTTTATAATAAAACCATAGAATGGTAGCCACTATTCTATCAATGCTAAATATTTTATGTACGTAATTTAGTTTAATTCTCAGTAATAGTTTGGCTATAATTATCCCCCTGTTGCAGATGAAAAAAAGAAAGATTCAGAGATTGAGCAATTTACTCCCAATTCACGCAGCTTTGATGCGGTGGACCCAAGCTTACAACCCTGGTATGCCTGATTACAAACACCATGATCATTAATTCTTTTAAATTCTTTTAAATTCAAAGAAACCAACAGGTAAATAAAAAGATGTGAAGAACAGGAAGCCATTTTTAAATGGAATCCTTTTTATTGTCATAAGTGAGCATTTTTAAACTGAATCAGGTTGACTGTCCTAAGAGTACTAACTTCTCTCCTCAGAGAAGGCCCCTTCTGTGAGTGTGGGATTTGGTATTTTGTGGCTCCGGTTAAAACCTGGTTCAGGTAGGCTATCTGGTCTCCTCCTAATGATGCTAGTGGTGGACGGCCTAAGGGTGTTTGTGCCCTCGTGAAAACCAAAGCACCCAGAATCATGGCAGCGCCTTCCATCTCGACACCTAACATTCAATTTGGAGGTGAGGCGCACGCATGTCGGACGCAAATGCGGTGCTGGCTTGCGGCCTTGCTTCTACCAGAGATTTGACAGCATCTTCATGTGTTCACCCAGAGCCGTTGGTGGTTCACTGTTGGCCAAGAAGTCTAACTATGATGCAAGTTGGGCTTCCAGGCCTCAACAAGTTTTCTTTCACAGTGGGTGCCCTGAGGAGAAAGGAGGGGTTCTTGGTATGGCCTCATTGTTTGAGCCTGCTGTTCAGGTGCCCTGCTGTGAAACAATGGACCCCATTGATGGCGGTGCATGGCCCTGCACGTGCCAAAGCGATGTGCCAACGCACATTGCCGGGGGCAGGCATGGAAGTCAACGGGGAGGCATAACCAGGTGGGGGTTCAGGATCAAAGATGGCCTCCTCCTTCCGACTCAGCTCAGCATGGCCAGGTGAGAGCGTTGACTGCCTGCAGCTTACAAAAGGCCCATCTGTGAGTTTGGGCAGACACCTCAGTTCTAAAGCTCTGAGATTACGGACCACACACCTATTTTCAGCATCTTCTGCAAGCAGAGAACTCTATGTCTTGAATGTGGCAAATTACATGCTCTTTATATTTAAAGAAGGTATGTCTGGAGAACTGTCTTTCCTATAAAAGAGGAAAAAGAATCATAGAAACGTTCTTGGATTAGTTTGAATTTTGTTTGTTTACTGGAATAAATAAATAGAGATGAGACTGTAAAATATATCCTGCGATTTTTGTTTTTAAATCATTTTTTAAAAAAAAAATCATGACTGTGAGTGAATTCAATGAGGAAGTTCTAAGGGCCTAATCTCGCAGGGCTAAGCTTTGTTTGGGCCCAATTCTTCTAAACCAAAAGCTTCTAAGCAGGGGTCCAGAGACAGGGCAATACAAACCAGAATCGGTCAGAAAGGAGCACAAGAAGGTAGCCCAGCCTGGCTCTGAAGCACTTTCAAGAGAGAAATCATTCATTTATTCAGCCATCCACTTATGAAACATTTATTCATCTCATAGAACTCATTATGTTTCATTAATGACATTACATATGTTTTCCGTCTTTGACATGAGCTTCTCTGGCTTCCTGGTTTCCAAGTTGTGGAAGATCATTCACCCTGGAGCTGTGGCTGAGATGACTGCTTTCATTTTCTCAAAAAGCTTTATTGGCAGCAGCCATGGGCCAGCCCCATGATTTGCACAGAGGACAGAAGAGGAAGCAAAAGGGGCTTCCTCCTTCCACGTGTCTTCCTCCTTCCTTGGCACAGGGCTCCTCGCGCCCTTTCAGCATTTCTTGGATGATGAGCATCTGAGAGCAACTCCAGCTCATTGAAAGAGTTGAGGCAAAGTACAACAAGTTCCTGGCAGAGAGCCAAACTTTCTGCGTGAACTACTAAAATCTACGGGGCCTCACTATCCTCATCTGTAAAATGGGAACAGTAAGACCAACCTTAGACGGTAGTGGTGGGGGGTTAAATGAGATCCTGCTTGAACATCCCCCAGCACAGTGCACAGTAGGTACATAGTGGACCAAAAGGGTGCCAGTCATTGCTGTTATCAGTTTTGATGATCTTCCGTCTTTTTTTAAATAGCTGAATTTATGGACAGCCCTATGGACTGAGGCCATACTCGGTGCCCGCTAAGAGCTTGTCATAAGGAATTTCAAAGTCCAAGAGAAAGGAGCTTGGCTTTCCTAAAACTCTCAGAGTCTTGTCTCATTAACACCCATTCTAGCTTCTCCTCCAGTGAGCCTTCCTTACACATTTTTCATGTCCCGGTATGTCATTTTTCGCCCTTTTTGCTTAACAGGAGTAGGGGACAGGTGGGTATTACAGATATCAGATATTACAGGTATTACAGATATTACAGTAATACAGTAATACAGATATTACAGGTATTACAGGTATCTCCTGTCCTGATTGCTAAGATCACCCTCATTTTGAGTCCCTGTTGAGGAACAGGCTTGTCATTACCTTGAAAAAGATCTGAAAACTGACCCCAGGGCTTGGCTCACAAACATGGACGTGTGGGCAGCAGCCAGGCTGAGAGACAGAGCCGGATGTCAGGTCCTCTGGGAAAATGTATCTGGCTCTGTTTGTATCGGTTTCCAGAGAACCCTTCTGACCTGACGTTGCGCTAACTGGGGGAAGTCCGTCTGACCGCCGGCTTCTCGCAGTTGGCTTCTGATGATGCTGAAGGAGGAGCCTGAGAATCCGTGTGTCTCCAGGGAGGGCCTCTGTCAGCCTCCCCTTGCCTGGAGAAAAGGATGAGAACAGGGAAGGACCTGACCCGATCTCAGGAACAAACACTGCATGCTCAAAACAAAAGATAGGCTCTTCGCTTTTGGGCCTGACTTGACCCGCAGGAACTGGCCCTCCACTTAGCCACCGTGGGATGAAGGCCTTCTCTCCTGCTGGGGTCGCAAAGAGTGGAACCTAACCCAGCGCAGAGCAAAACTTAACTCCTATTTTCTCCCACCCGTACTTAAAATACATCTGGCCCCAACACTCTCCCCTACTCCTGCCTACCCACTCTTCCTCACCAACATTTTGACCAGGCTTCTGGTATCATTACTATGAAATCAGAAATCTGTTCACTGCCTTTTTCTTCCTGGCCTTCCCTATGATGTGATTAAATCTGATAAGAATTAAATGAGTTCTGCTTGGCAGGAGCAAAAGAAGGAGCAGGTCCTAAGAGGGAGAAAACAAAGTGAAGTTTCTACATGTTAACTTCTTGGGACACCCCACCCCTCCTCCTGCTCTGCTTCCCTCTTCCATGGCTGGTGCCATGCAGTTTCTGGTTCTCACACGTGTCCCAGCTGATCCCTCCCTCTTCTCGCCTCCTGTTCCTTCCTCCTTGTCCCCAGCGGTAATAGGGGGGTTATGGAAATCACACATATTAAATTGGGAATGGTCGACTAGTCACTGTTCTCCCTGCCCTTCTTCTCCACTTCCCCAGAGCTATTTTCTCTGGGATTGGACTTCATTTAACTTCACGACAGGGTAAAGAAACTCTGTAGGGGGCAAGATTTAGAGACCAACAGTGTCGCATAAAAAGACATGGCTTCCAGAACCAGATAGAGTTGGGTCCCAGCCATGCGTGTGGAGTCCAATTGCATAACCCTTTTGAGCTTCGATATTCCCATCTACAGAGTGAAGATAGTATCTATTTTAGAAATGATGTACAGCTTCTAGCTTGGTGCTACATGAGAGATGCTTCATATATCATCCATGTGAACGTTATTCTTGGACTGCTCTCTCTCAACCTCAGACCAGTCCTAGAGAGGGACAAATGTTAAGGAGGCCTACGATGGTGGCAGCGACAGCTGCCCTCATCTGCTCATTAGTGTTGTGACCTCAGGATGCCCTGGGGAACCAGAGAAGCCAAAGAAGGATGAAGAAGAAACAAGGAGAGGCAAGGATGCTGTCCTGCTTGGGATCAATGACAACATGTATCACCGGTGGTTACCTGTGGCCACAAGGGTCTGATTCTGGTGAGGAGACAAGAGGCTCAGTGGACCGAGCCTCTTTGGAAATGGGCAGAATAAGCTGCTCTCTGCTGAGGCTGGGGACTCATGAAATTCTTCATTCTTCATGAAATTCTTCAGTCCTCTTCATGAAATTCTACCACATGTGAAGCCTGCACACTAATGGTTGACCAAGTTTCCACACTCATTGCAAAGATGTAGCTATGACATCCTTATATTTTTAGAAAACCATATTTTACTCTAAAGAGTTACTGTGAAACTCAGCTTAGGCACCGTAAGGGTCAAGGAAAACTGAGGTGGATGACAATGGATATTTGACCTGGAAGGATGATCGGGAAGGATTGGGTCACCCACCGCTGTCCGATATTGAAATTCTGTCACATGGGAGAGTGGCGTGACTAGATTTGTTAGGTTCAGATGAGCACAACTAGCACTAAGGATTAGGAGTCACAAGGAGATGGCTCATTTCTAGCAAGTCTGAGGAACACCCTCCGTCAGTGGAGGACGGAATGAATGAGCAGTGCACGAGAGCATCTCTTGGTCAGTCAGTTCTCCTCTGAAGATCAGAATGGTGAGTGTTCAAAGAGGGAGCAGCTGATTGCTGGTTACACCCAAGACCCAGCGGCAGAGCCCGGTGTGTGGAAACCAACCTGGACGGAGGCGGGGAAGGGAATACATTCATTCTGCATCTGGAAGTACCCACGGTCATGAGAATTTCAGAAGGAGCTTTCCCTCTAAGATGGTTAAGCTACTTTATCTATAGCAGGAGGGCTCAGGAGACTGAGGCTCCATGAGGTTATGTCACTTTCTCCTCTTGTTTATCGATCAGCAGAAGTGAGAGTTTAAAGTGAAGTCTCCCCAGCCTCACTTTGCTATCCATCCTGGTCTTAGGGGTTCTGTTCTGCTTGTTTTTTCAAAAGATAGTGGTATTTGTCTGTACACGTGGGTGGCTCAGTCAGTTAAGCATCAGCCTTTGGCTCAGGTCATGATCCCAGAGTCCTGGGATCTAGTCCTGCATCGGGCTCCCTGCTCAGCAGAGAGCCTGCTTCTCCCTCTGCCTGCTGGTCCCCCTGCTTGTGCTCTCTTCCTCTGGCAAATAAATAAAGTATTTCTTAAAAACTGAAAAAATTAAAATATTGCTATTTGTTTCATCACATAACAATTCTACTATAGTTTTAAAAACTCTTCAAGATGAAATAAATTCTTTTATTTATTTGGGTTTTTTTTTTTTTTATGTTCAGCTAGTCACTCTAGTCTGCATTTTTGATGTAGTGTTCAGTGATTCATTAGTTCTGTATAACACCCAGGGCTCATCACAGTATGTGTCCTCCTTAACACCCATCACCTGTCTACCCCATCCACCTAACCCCTCCTCTTTGAATCCCTCAGTTCGTTTCCCAGAGTCCTAGGGCTCTTGTGTTTCGTCCTCCCCTCTTATTACACTCCACCCCCCTTCAGTTTTCCCTTCGTCCCCCTATGGTCCTACATGCTATTCCTTATGTTCCACATATGAGTAAAACCATATGATAATTGACTCTCTCTGCTTGACTTATTTCACTCAGCATAATCTCCTCCAGTCCCATCTATGTTGATGCAAAAGTTGGGTATTCATCCTTTCTGATGGCTGAGTCATATTCCATTGTATATACGGACCACATCTTTTTTATCCATGCAAGATGAAGTAAATTCTATATTCAGTATGAATATAGGTAGTGAGGTACCTACAGGTAGTGATGTACCTATATTTGGTTTGGGTATCAGGCAGCTTTTTCTGAAAAAAAATCTTACTACTCCTGGTAAAACTTTAGGGGTTTTGAGCAGAAATTCCTATATAATCTTTCTCCTTTCTCTTCACTATGTGTAACGCCCTCTGTTAGAGTTGGACCTTGTCTTAGCCTCTAGATATTTAGAGGAGTTAATACATGGAAAGTGCTTAGAAAAGCATCAACACACACGAGCACTCAATAAGTATTGGTTATCAGAGATGTTAGTGACAGGAATCTGAAGATTTGTCCAAAACTCTTGCTCAGGTGTGTTCCCATATTAGATGTGATGAATCAGTGATTTACATATTCAAAAGCTTACCAGGGTGGCTTTTGAAGGTTTCTCATAAACCAAGACCCTGAACTTCACAGAAATTGCAGACTTTTAGAGGAAAATACTGGAAAAAGAGCAAGCATGAAAATGAATGCAACCTTTTTTTGAGTATGTAGAATTAATTCCCTTTTGATTTGTAATAGAATTCTACATTAGACTTTTTTTTTTAAAGATTTTTATTTATTTATTTATTTGACAGATCATAAGTAGGCAGAGAGGCAGGCAGAGAGAGAGAGGAGGAGGAGGAGGCAGGCTCCCTGCTGAGCAGAGAGCCCGGTGCGGGACTCGATCCCAGGACCCTGAAATCATGACCTGAGCCGAAGGCAGAGGATTTAACCACTGAGCCACCCAGGCGCCTCTACATTAGACTTTTGCAAAATATTTTATATTGTGAAGGTCTAACAAACCCAGGAAAACATCTGAATCACAGTATGTTAAAATCTGATTTTTTTTTTTTTTTACTCGATTTCTATTGAAGTCACCACTACAATTTATCCCTGCATTCAGCCTTGACTTTCCACTGTGTATCAGGTACTTGTCAGAGTCTGAAGATTCACGCCCTAATAAGTTACTCATAGACACACTTAAGCAAAATGAATAAACAACGTTACAATGTTATCAAACAGAGACCTAAACAAAGTGCAGAGGGAGATAAATTCTCTTGGGCCAATTCTGTTTGGGCAATGAAAGGGTGAAGACACCTGGCTTGAGCAAGCTTTCAGAAAGAGTTTGTACTTGAGCGGGGTTTTAACATAATGTTTTGGGACACCTGGGTGGCTCAGTCGGTTGGGCATCTGACTCTTGATTTTGGCTTGGGTCATGGTCTTGGAGTCATGGGGTGGAGTCCACGGGGCTCTGCACTCAGGGTGGGGAGTCTCCTTCAGATTCTTCCTCTCCCTCTGCTCTACCCACCCACCCCTCAATAAATCTTTTTTTTCTTTATTTTTTCAAGAACAGATAAAGTTTTACCGTGTAGGGAATAGGGGAAGGTCATTTCCGGTGATGGTAGAAAGTGATCCAAAGTAGTGGAATGTAGCAATGTCCTGGGATACCACTGTATTCTGGGATGATTGAGTTACCTAGTGAATTCTCCAGTCAATGCATGAGGTGTGTGGGGACAGTGAGTGGGGAGATATCTTCAAGTTTTAGGCTCCAACCAAGGAATATAAAGGTATTTTATTGTTTTCTTAGGACAATTGTGACTATATATTGACATTTGGATTTTATACCCCAGAAAATGGGGAAGCCGTAATTAGAAAAATAAAGAAATCACTTGGCACATTCAACCTATCAAAGCTTGACTGTCTCTCCCCACTCTCCCCACACCCCCTGGATCCCTTGTTTTCCAAATTAGAATCTTTACATTCCTTGTAGGGACCATGAACTATTTTCAATATTTCAATAAGCCCAAGAAAATTAAGTCTTGCCTATAAGATTAAAACCAACCTACTCATTAAAACAGTGGGACTCTTTTTTTTTTTTTTTTCAATGATTCCTTAGTAAGGACCTTTGGCCCTCAACTTTGGGAAGGTCTTCCTCTCAGAAAGTCTACATAGCACGAGAGTTATAAATGTGGGGTTTGGAGGCAGACAGCCTCAAATCTGAGCATTGGCTTTGTTGCTTATAAGCGATGTCATGTTGGCCAACTGATTTAATCTCCTTAAGCATCACTCTCTTTGGTTAACTAATAGGGTGTCTCTATGTCTATATGTAACTATAGCGTGTGTCCTGCCTAAGGAAATTAGGAATGCTGCCAGGTACATCACAGTATTTTATATACATCCTTCAGCATCACTGGTCCCTACTGGCGAGGAAGGCACAGGACAAGATGGCTGCTATTCGGGATGTCTACTGAGGGTCTCTGGGGTCAGCTGCTTCTATCACTTAATGGCCATGTTCTTGGCGCTTCTGCTTGCCACTGTGTCTGCTGATGGCTTTGTCTGAGTGTCTCTAGGATCCCAGCTGATCTCCCTTTTTTGCCCAGTGCCTTGCTGAGTGGATTTCCTGAGCCTGGGTGCTTGCCTCTGTCTTGCAAAAGCCAGAGGGAGCTATTCTCAGTGCCGTTCCCCACCCAGCTCACTAGTCAACTTCATGACTTCAAAGGGTATGCTCTGTTTTAAGTTTGCTGTTTTCTGTACCTGACACATATGTAAATGTGCTCAATGCACACTTCCTATGCTTTGGCATGGCTTTGGGGAGGCTGTCTAATGGGGACCTAGTGCTTTCATGCTTTTTAGTCCATATTGCTTCAGAGAACAGATACAAAGGCTAAGCAAAGAGGTGGTAGGTAGGGGTGACATTTAATGTTACAATCATATGGCAAGTCTGAAAATGATCTCAAAGTTAATGACCCTAAGTGGCCTTTTCATATACAATATACCCCTCTTGAAAATGGTTTAAAATGTAACTTTCTAGAATCGTTGACAACTCATGTCTAACACTGTTCATTGTGCGGTGCTGGGCAAACACAATGTGATCCTCTCCGGATAACAGCCCATGTACTTTACTGTTCATATACACTTTCCAAAACCTTCAGATCTGTAAACACATAAAAAAGTCAGGAAATCTTACCTGAATGCGCTTTTGTGGGCAGACTTCTGGCAGATAATGCTTCCTGGTATATAGGAAATACTCTTAAGCTTAGCTTCATTTATAGTACGTTAGCTTTCTTACTGTCTTAGTTATGAATTCTGTTTGGTTGCTATAACAGACATGAAAAAGCGAAACACAAAAGTGACTTGAAGATATTAAGAGTTTGTTTTTCTCTCCTGTGAAATACATTTGGAGCAGGTATTCAGCCTGTTAGGAAAGCTAATAGGGTCTCTCTGGCTTGATATCATCAAAGTCTTAGGGTCTCTCTGGCTTTGTGCTCTATCATCTGTAGGGTGTAATGGTTGACCTCATGCTCTCAAGATGACTGCTGGAATGCCAGCAATCATGTCCATGTTTAGACTGAGAAAACTAGATGCATAAAGGGCAACATATGTCCGGGAAGCCTTATTTTAAGAGATTTTCTGTTCCTCTCCGCCATTGGTACTCACTTCCCATCGATCATAATGCTTTCACATGATATCCTTTAGTTGTAAGGGATGTGGGATACATATTCGAATGGGCCCATTTCCTTCCTTAATAAAATTAGCGTTTGTTCATAAGGAGAGAATGGCTATTTGGTAGGCAAGTAGCAGTCTCTTAACACATCAACAATCTTAGCTAGAATTTTCACAGATTCTTTGGTTAAAAAGTCATAAGGGGAAAATGGAAAAGTTAATTAATCTTCTAATTGTAAGCAGATTTAAAGTATTTTGTAATAACATAGAGCTAACTAACCATACTTCAATCTACAACAATACATTGGAGAAGACTTGTATTGGCCTTCTTTGGTTTCCACCCTCCCCTGAGCACTTGTAATCCTGCCCATGGGGTCTCATTGGATTCATTTGTTCTCTTACAATTTTTCAGTGGAAGTCTGATCATGTTTTTATCTTCTTAAAAGGAAGGAAGACATTTGGATGGGAAGATATGCAAGTGCTAGGCTCCAAGCACAATGTCTACATTCGTCCTGTTGTTTGCCAATACTGACTGCAGTAAGTTCAGTGGTGGAAAAGGAACAGGTAACAGACCTGGGAGGAAAAGTCTAGAACATTATAGAGCAGTGCTTTTCAATGATCTTTAATAACAGAATTGTTTCTTCAAATGAAATCATCCTGAGGACGTTTTGCAATATAATAGCATTTACCACGAAGGGTTCTGCAGAGGGAAGTCACGGCAGGTAGAACTCACCATCTCAGAGCATCTCTTACCAGCAAAGCGCCATGATAAATGCTCTTCCTTGGTTTATTTCATTTCAATTACACAACACTCATGGGGGGAAATATTCCTTCCTCCCTTATCCAGGAACCTAAATCAGGCGTGTCCTCCATTTGAACCTGTATCTTCTCTCATTAATGTTTGCACTGATAGAGTTGCACTTGGGACTAGGTACTATAGTAGAAACCCAGAATTTCAAAGCAGATGGGGCCTGGGACCTGCCCTAAAGAACTATAACCACTGACACAAGTCTCATGTTCTTTTCTCAATACCAGTGGTTCTCAGTCTTCATTAGGCATTAGAACTAATCTCAGGGAAGGAGGCACATGGTTGAAAACGCAAATACTGTGGCTCCCTTCCTACTCAGAGATCTTCATTTGGCAGATCTGGGCTGGATTCCAGGCATCTGCATTTTAAACTCACCGCCCAGATGAGTCTGTGGCCCCGGAATACTAAGGGACCCCAGCTTTACATCCATTGGAGCTAACTATGTGTGCATCTGTCTGTCTCCTTAACCAGACAAGGGGCTCTGGTCCAGTGGACGCCGGCCCTCTTTTGCTTTTGTATATCTGCTATAGGGTGGGTGTTCAAAACTGTTTGCAGGTTAAAACGTAAAAAGCAAGTAGAACTCGTGGTGAGTTGGAGCAAGGAATTCACTCACACCATTGAAAAACCAAGTTGGTAACGACATACCCGAAAGAAGATGATTCCCTAGCAAGGGAGAAATTCTCGCGAGCGTTTCAGGATTCAGATGCGATGGCCAACAGTAGCCTCTGTCCTGTCCCACTGCCCTTCACTCCTCTTATGCTCATTTATTTTCATCCAAGCACTTGACACTTGGCTGACCTGTCCTGCTCACCTGCCTACTCATCACCCTGGTGTAAGTACTCAAGAGTGAGGATTGGGTTTACCAATGGCTCCTGTGCTCCCCGCGCCTACAACAGGCCTTGGCACACAATGAAGGGAATGAAAAAAGAATTATGTGACTCCCTGAGTCACAGCAGGAAGGAGTGAGACTGGAGGGGATACAGGCTAGTCCTGAGTATTGCAGGGCTCAGGAGGCAAAATGCTAAGTTACTCCAACACTTAATTAGCTATTTTTATGAAGTGTCCAAGCCTCCTTCAGTTAATGGGTGTTTTGCTCCTTTTATCTCAAGAAAGATGGCAGAAGTTTGTGTCTTTTGGCTTTGATCACATTATTTCTGGGTTTTGTTACTTAATAAGGCAGAAGTTTAAATTAACATCATTCTCCGTTGCCTGTTTTGGGGTTAGCTGTACAGTATGGAGTGGTTTTGGCAACTTTTCAATGGAGGGAAGAAAAGGAAACCTCTGTTTGGGAACTGTGGGGAGGAAGGAGGGGAAAGCCATTTACCTGAGCCCCTGGGGCTCCATCTGCTTCCCAGAAAAGCTTTGCCATGAAATCAAGTCACCTGACTTTTGTGGGGCTGGCAGTTTGGGGACAGAGACAAGGAGGAGGGGCCAAATGCAGCCTGCGGGAGTCGCGGGGACAAGGAGGAAGGGCTAGGAGGTGTATTTGCAGTCCCGGCTATATGCTGGGGGCCTCTTGTACTTTCTAATGTGGCCGGGTCCCTCCCGACGGGATGGGCAGTTACTTATTTTTCTCCCATCCGCTCTCTCATTGTAAGGATGGCCTGATGGTTTTCAGAGCCTGGTAACCCTTGCTTCCTGAACATTTGGATCGCTTCAGCCAAAGGTTTGTTGCTGTGTTCATTGGCCTCAAAGAAAACATCGCCTTCGTTCAAACTGTTTGAATACCTCTTGTTGAATCATAAGCTTGACTCAAGTGTTATTAATTCAAGAATTGAGATGCCTTTTGTCCATATCAGATAAACGTTGCCATAGCAAGTGTAGTGTAAACAGACCGATCGAGCCACAACCTATAGCAGCCCACACACAAAGGAGGACCTGTCTAGCCTCCCCAGAAACCCTCAGGTTGCCTTAAATGTTACCTGTTATCCTGGTGTGGTGCCTCGTGACCCACGTACTGATGAATGGGCCCCAGGACCAACCGATCCAGGGAGAAGCCTTTATCGTCGGTGGGTTTTATCAAATTTGAAAAGCCCATGGAACATCTGGCTTTAATACTGATAGAAACTGTAGGATTTTGGCTGTTCTCTGGCCTTGCATATTTTCCATCCTCTGTATCGGCGTCTGTTGTCAGAGATTTGATGAAGTTAAATTGACTGCATTTGATTCTTTGAGCACAAGAAAAATTGCAGAATGCCCGCTCCCCTCTCTCACCCTTTTGGAACATTCAGAATAAGTATGGCGTGAGCTGGTTTGGGTCAGGAGCTGGAGAATTTAAGGAGGAAAGAAAATGCACAGAGAAACTTCCCAAGCCTGCTCTCAGAAGAGCACCCCCTTTTGCCTACCTATCAAAGAGGGTATATATAGTTCAGCCACGCCAGTGATGTTATTGAACGGTTACCAACCTGGTGTGACTGAAAAAAAAAAAAATCATAATGGCAAGAGAGAAGGGCATGACTGAAATGAGTTTGCGGGGCTGGGTCTTTTGATGTCAGCCTTCCCCAGAGGACCTTGTCAATTTCCCCAACCCTCTGCCGGCCTGGTTGATGTTGTCTGGGACAACTGGCAATCACGACGCAGAAAATGACAAGCCCCAAGTGAGGATGGAGATTGAATTCGCACCTCATCACATCCCATAAAGGGCAATTTTTCAAGGTCAGCGTTTAGGTGAATTAAAGGAACAGCGTTTGGCAGAGGGCCCTCTGCTCACCCTTGGCGGGCTGTCCATCCAGCTGCTTCTCTTTGTGCACGGAGGGAGTGCAGCCCCACACAGCCCCCATGCTCTAATGAGCACATCCGAGCCCTTCCAGGCAGGCTGCTGGGTTTCGGCGCGTATTGTTTTTCTTGAAAGATGTCTCCATGATGTCTAAGAGGGGAAAATTGAAACAGTGATTGCGAATACGTGGGTGACGGGAAAATAGGTTCAGGGAAGACCAAATTATTTTCATCTGGGCGTTGAGAGATTTTCATCTGTGTTTGACTTAAAATGTCAGTGTGGGACCTGTGCACCCAGTGTTCTCTCTGAGCTACTGGCTGTTTTCTGATGAGGCCATCTGGGAAGGAAACGTTCATGCATTTTCGTCATAGAAAGCTCTGCCATGTCTGGGGACAGCTGGAGGTGGAGATCACCCAACCCAATGCCTTTGTCTCCGGGGTGAGCTGGAGGTGGGCGTGGGGGTGAGGGTTTGGTGATACAGAGAGGTGGAGTGAGCTTCCGGATGTCAAACAGCAAGTTGGAGGCTGAGGCAGGGCTCCGACCACGCTTTCCTAATTCCCTAGCTCTGTGCTCTGCTGGTCTCCACAAACAATCGTTCTTTAGACACCTAGCGCTTTCCTGGTACCATTCTGTGTCTTAAGGAGCAGGGAAGTGCCGAAGTAGCATGGGAGATTGTAACCTACAAGATTTACGGCAATGCAGTGGCAACATTGTCATTCCCATTTCGTGCACGACTAAAGTGAGGCACAGTGGAAGATAGAGGGGCTATGGGAGCACTAGAGAGGAACAGGTAGGTTCTCCTGGGGACCTGGGAAAGGCTTATGGGAGAGGTGTTTAAGTTGCCTCTTAGAGAATGACTAGGATGTGATGGGAAGAGTTGAAAAGCAGCAGCATTTCGTGTTGAAAAATAGCTTGAGGAATATCATGGATTCTGGAGGACTTTTTTTTTTTTTTTTTAAGTGAAAAGCCCAAGTCTGTTTTCTTTCCAAGTATTTCTACAAACTCTAACCCAGAGACGTTGAAATTTATTATCCTGGAAGTTTCTTTTTGTTCTATATATTGAACTTGATTTCTCTGCTTTAGAGAAGCAAAACAAACAAAACCAAACCATCGTAGTAAAATAGGTTTCGTGTCTATATTTATGAATAAATTGGGTCTACACGCTGGCACGAAAATAAATACATGAAAGGACACCCGGGTGGCTCAGTTGGTTATGCGTCTGCCTTCTGCTCAGGTCATGAGCCTGGGGTCCTACGATCAAATCCCCCGTCAGGCTCCTTGCTCAGTGCCTGCTTCTCCCTCTGCCTGCCTCTCCTCCTGCTTGTGCTCGCTCTCTCTCTTCTGACAAATAAATAAATAAAAATTTAAAAAATATAAATAAATATCACGAAGAGTGAATGAGGTCATTCCAAAAATATTTAAGTACTTTCTATGTGCCCTGTTCCAGGATACAATTAGGATATTCATTTTGTATCATCAAATGAAGGGGAGTCTAGTTTGGCATTTCTTAAACCTCATTATTCTGCAGTCAAAAAGTTTGGGCAACACCTGTTGTGGGATGGATGTGTCCCCCCAGAAATTCCTGCTGAGTCCGTAACCCCTGATGAGATGGTGTAAGGAGGTGAGGCTTTTGGGAGGTAATGGGGTTTTATGAGAGCATGCGAACAGAGACCCCACAATGGTATCAGTGCCCTGAGAAGAAGAGAGACACCAGAGCCTCTCTCCCTGATGTGAGGACACAGCAAGAAGACAGCCAGCCAGCTGCAAGCTAGAAAGGGAGCTCTCACCCAAATCCAAACATGCTGGAACTCTGATCTTGGACTTTGAGCCTCCGGAACTATGAGAACTGACTTTCTGTGGTTTAAGCCCCATCCTTCCCATGGTGTCCTGCTATGACAATCCGTGCTAAGATGCCCGCCCCCCATCTTCTGTTCTTGCCTTTGAGCTCCATAATTCACAGAAAATGAAAGACTTCCAGCCTTAAAGAACCTGTTTAAGCTTTTTTTTTTCCTTAAGACTTTATTTTTAAGTATTTTTTATTTATGTATTTTAGAGCTAAAGAGAGCGAGCAAGCAGGGGGGGAACAGAGGAAGAGGGATAATCAGACTCCCCGCGGACCATGGAGCTGGATGCAGGGCTCGATCTCACACCCCTAAGATCATGACCTGAGCTGAAATTAAGAGTCAGATGCTCAACCATCTGAGTTACCCAGGCGCCCCTTAAGATTTTATTTTTAAGTCATCTCTACACCCAGCCTGGGGCTCAAACTTACAACCCTGAGATCAAGAGTCACATGCTCCAAAAACTGACCCAGCCAGGTGCCCCTGTTTAAGTTTCTTTTTGAGCTCAGTATTTCCAAACTCATTCTAAAGAAAAGGTTTTTTGTTTGTTTGTTTGTTCCCCGCCCCCCTCCCACAGACTACCAGTTACCTCATGGGAAACCAGGATTCTGCAGAATCCACTGGATGGTGCCTTATCACTGGACACTTTGATAATCAAAAGAATGAAGCCCAGAACTGAGACCCAGAGCTGAGCTCCACGCCCAGCATGGCCCCGGAACATGATTCTTAATGACCTTTAATTCCTTGCCCCTCTGTCTCAATGTTTCCATCTGAAAACTGGAAACTCATTCCTGTTCAGTATTTCATAAAGAAATTTAAGAAATAGCATGACTGTTTTCTTTCCTATTCATGGAAGAGATGTGCTATTCTATCCAGAGCCATCTTCCTTTCTTAAATTTGGTTCGGGGAGTGGATATTTATCTGTAATTACTGTCATGGTAGTTTGATCTTTTTCAGGAAAAAAGAAAGTATTTGAGTGTTGTCTTCTGTCTCTACGAGATATCGTGGTTATGATTCCTTTAATTTTTTTAATCAATAAACTAGGGGAAAGGGAAATGGAACTTCATTTAGTTATTGAAATTCTTAATTACATTCTTAATGGCAGAAACACCCCCACAATGTTCCAAGGTTTCATTTGGCACAGAAGGCAAGTCACTCAGACTCTTTTAAATGTGAGGCCAAGATATTGGGTTGGACACTTCAGGAAAACGAACTTCCTGATGAGAGCTCGAAGGTGGAAACACAGGGAGAAAAGGCACTCCCTGTGGAATTCTGATAGAGGCATTTCCTATGGGAGCTGAGAATTGCAGAAAAAAATAGAAAGTAGGAACTTTTGACTGTTTATCCACCGAAAAGAGGGCTGACGTAAAGTTGTGATTTTTTAAAAAGTTAAAAGAGAGGTTTTTGGTATAGGTAAAGCTCTTGGGTTATTCTGGTTTAATAAATGCTGAAGTTAGAGGACTCTTGCTGGTCTCTGTGCCTCCGTAGGTTACCATCATTTAATCTAGTTGGTGGCACCAGACGCTGGTAACCACAGCCAGCCATTATGGGCAGGGCTTCCAAACATATGGCCCATGCATTGCATCCTCATCTTCTTCCCTCCGTGAATTATTTTTATATTGGATGCCAACCTAGAAAATGCATGAATCTTGATGCACGCCGCAGCCTGTTACCAGCCAGCCCTCCCCCTGCCCCTCCCCCGCCAGGTCTATGATTCCCCTCACCCTCGGGGAGGCCAGCATCTCGAGCTGAGCACCAAGCCAGGCAGCACACAAGGTGCGGGCTGGTGGCACCGGGGGACTGTCCTTTCTGTCTCTAACTGAAACCCACCGCCCAGGGCACCCTGGATCTTGCCAGCTATTGTGCTCTCTTTCCCCGGCTCAGCTCTCCGCTGGGCTGCTGTTAGAGTCACACAGTGACCTGCAGATCTAAGGGAAAAAACAGATGTCCCAATAAATTTTTGTCAAAACGTAATTACCTCGGGATTAGAAAACCACATGGGGGTGGGGAGGGAAAGGAACAGATGTATTACTTTCAAATATGCAATCATTATTCTGCAGAAGTTTAAATAATCAAGAAGTTTAAGTGATGCCAGTTGAGAGTGTCCCCCCCCACATTCTTTATTTTAGTGCCCTCCTTTACCTTCAGTCCCGACAAGTTTGGGACTTGCACTTAATGGTGCTCTGAGCAGGAGGGGAGCGTGTTGCACAAAAGTCTTATCCCGAGTGCTTTTTCATAAATAAATCTCAGCAAATATGACAGGCTATCTTTCCCCCAGGAACCTGGCCAATTCGTTTCTTCCTCTTCAGCCGACAAAATATGATAAACTATGAATTTTCCCAGTAACCATAAAAGATTCTAAGTTTCATGATTTGAACTGGCAAGGTACAGGTCAAGGTAGTATATCTAACAGGAATTCTTGTGGGGAAAATCCTTTTTCTGTTTTCCGTTTTCACGTTTTGTCGAGTGGGAAGGGGTGCCGGGTACCGATTGAAGATTCACTCCATTATTTGTTAGCTGGTTGTCATAGGCCCCTTAAGGTGAGATATTAATCTCTTTTAAGTATGTGACTGGAGGCTGAAATGAGGGAGTCCATTGGATGGGAAGCCTGAGGCCCCAAGAAGTCGAAGTTCAAGGAGCTGCTCTTGCTTCAGGTCCCTTCGTGGCTTGCATCCCCCTTGGGAAGAAGGCGGGTAAGATATTACTAAGTAAGTGCTCTCCAGCGTGTCCCCAAAACAACTGGGCCCAGAGCAGGGACTGAGCAACTCCTCTGAGTTCCTGGATTATGAAAATTCTGGCAACAATGTTAAAGTTTTTGTCTTTATAGAAAAAGTGGTATTTACCTGTAACACATAAGTTGGAATTCAGGATAGTTACCAATGATCGAGAGTCTGCTAAAGGCCCAGGTGGAGTTAAGTCCTCGACATATAAACTCCTGATCCTCCCAGAGGTCTTGTGAAGGACGCACTGTTCCTCCACTTTAAAGACAGTGTCATTGAGGGGCACATCGGCTATTACTTGTCATGTTCCCGAAGACGGTAAGTGACAGAACCCAAATTTGAATCAATGTATAATTGTCTACAAAGACTTCATCGATCTAGTGGCTTGTTATGCCTTGGGAATCTTGACCTTGCGTACAGCGTGACTAAATATGCTTTCAAAATGGAAATAATAAACCCAAGAACAGCTCATGTTACGCCATCCTGGCCGTGATTTAT
Source organism: Lutra lutra (assembly GCF_902655055.1). Lineage (NCBI taxonomy): Eukaryota > Metazoa > Chordata > Mammalia > Carnivora > Mustelidae > Lutra > Lutra lutra. The sequence continues at coordinate 40,966,119 of NC_062290.1, read as the reverse complement.
ACATTTTCTGCATGAAGAAGTCATTTGAAATAGAGCTATTATACTTTCCTTCACTGACAGAAGACTGATTATAAGTTAGGCTCATGGTATCTTGCAATTTTAGCCCATTACGACTGGCCCAGAGCTAACCACACATCCTTAGATGTGAAAGAGTTAAAAAGGAAATCCTCAGCAAGCCAGGAGTCAGAGGAGTGTTGATTCCAGCTGCTTCAGGGGGATATCTGATAGAGGGAGTTACGCAGGAAACAGCCACAGGAAAAGGAATTTTAAAAAACGGGGGTGTCTTCCTGTTAGCCATCAGCCTGAAAGTAGACTTTTGCTACCTAAATCCAGAGAGGTTTATAAAACTCCCCACTCTACGGCAGCATGGAGAAAGGGACATTTTGGGGAGATAAGTAAAGGAACACTTTTTGACAGGATGAAGTGACCCCTTTGGAGAATCTACGCTCATTTGGATTCACAAACTAGCAAATAGAGGAAGCCACGATTAATTGTAGTTGTGGGGCGGGGGGTGCGGTTCAGAATTCTGAAATTGGCTTATAACCCTTATTTCAATAAAGGATGTGTCCAATATGAGACTTTGCTACAAAGTTGGCCAAAGGGCAACGTACAAATACCTACACGAAGAAAAGGAGAAAGCCTTGGTCAGTACTGGGACAAAGACCCACGGACAGAGATTCTCTTTGATCAACTTGAGCCCTCTTTTTTGACTAGGTCTTGACATCGGGCTCTGTCCTTGTCCTGTTTAGTTCAGTTTTAGGAAGAATCCTGCTGAATCTGTTAAAGAAAATCTCCTACCCTTGGTATGTGGTCACCCTTAATACCTGATGAAATTCCTTATCTCCTGCCCTGGGTATCTTATCACCCTGCCTGCCTTTAGCAAGAGTCTTGTTGAATTGGTTTTGCAAGAATTCCTCTAGACTCAATGTTTCCTCTTGATAATTTTCTATCCTCTGCCCTCACCCTGCCCCTTGGCTATCAATCTCCTCTTGTCCTTGTTCTGAGTTGAGTGTCATCTCTCTCCTCTCCTGCCAAGCCCCCACCAAAGTAGTTTCTCTTGAAACCTTTCCTTTGAAAATCTTCCTAAAAGTTTTCCTTATGGTGTGTAATAAGTGTTTAAAAATGAATTTATGAATTAGTTTCTTGGAATTATAAGTTGTATAGGGAAATGGAAAGTAAAAGGCATTCACAAAACCCAACTTGTATAAAATTTTCATCCACCTGAACATTAAGACTAGTGTATCTCACATCAGTGTCTGGATGGGTCCTCTCACAGCATCCAGCAGTAACATGGAAAAATTCAATAGGAATTGATTGCAAAGTTAAATAAAAAACTCTGCCGATAGTGTGGGATTTCACGAAAATAATGTTGAAGAATCACTCTAATCACATTTGAGCATCACACAGCTTTAGATCAGTTAGCATTTGAAGAAAATAGAAAATCAACAAAGAAGTGATATAATAGGTATGTTCGAAAACAATGACTTAAATGTCAAAGGGATAAGAGAGGCTCTTAGAAGAATTGATGAGGCTCTTTACTGTTTTTCTATAAATGGCTCTTCTTATGATCATTTCACTGAGGTCAAGTGTGAAGGAAAGGATATTATAACAAGCAACCACACAATTTTGTCAAGAAATAATGCCCTTAAACTCTAAGAGTCAATCCTTTAAAAATCGACAGATCAGGGGTGCCTGGTAGCTCAGTATGTTAGGCACCCGACTCTTGATTTTGGCAAGACTCTTGATTTTGGGTCATGGTGATCTCAGGGTCCTGGGATCAAGACCCCCATGGAGTTCTGTGTTCAGTGGGGAGTCTGCTTGACATTCTCTCTCTCCCTCTCTCTCTGGCCCTCCCTTCCACGATCTCGCTCTCTAAAATAAATAAATAAATCTTTAACCCACTTTTTTTTTTTAAAGATTTTATTTATTTATTTGACAGACAGAGATCACAACTAGGCAGAGAGGCAGACAGATAGAGAGAGAGGTGGAAGCAGGCTCCCTGCAGAGCAGAGAGCCTGATGTGGGGCTCGATCCCAGGGCACTTGGATCATGACCTGAGCCGAAGGCAGAGGCTTTAACCCACTGAGCCACCCAGGTGCCCCTAAATAAATCTTTAAAAAAAAAAAGAATTAACAGATCATAAACTAAACTGAGACAAACTTATCTTTATAATTTTAAATTTCAGTCATGTCCTTGTTTACTTCCGTGTATTTACTTTAAGTGAATTTTCCACTACAAATTATCCTCATGTAATGAGACATTAATATCTATTTTGGCTGGATATAGTTCCTTCTTTAGGACGGCATGAGTTAAAATAATTCTTTCATGTGTTCTTAAGAAGGACTTGAACATGAAATTATGTTGGATACTTGTAGAGAAGACTTGAGCTATTTCCAGGGAATTCACAGAAAAAACGGGAAAGAGATTAAAAAAATTAAAGCAGAAATGAAAGGCATAGTAGACAGAGAAGACGATTTAACAAAGGGCTCTCTTGGTTTCTAAGGTGGTGAGCCCAGCAACTGGAATAATATTTATAAATGTAATAAAAGAAAATTTCTTCTAAAGGGCATCCTGTTTGTCAAGAGAAGTTTGGTGTGATGTGTAATGGTCAGTGTGAAAACAATGGATAAGTATCTTTCGATCTTCCAGGGCAGGGGTGGGGGTGGGTAGAATCTTAGGAAGCAAGATGCTGTCGTTCAGATACGAAGATTACTCCAGACATCTTCAAATATGAACAAAGGCAACAGACGTAGCGCCCATAAGTCTTTCTTGAAAAAAAAAAAAAAAAAAAAAACACTTGTTAGAAAATTACTCCAAACAAGATGAGTCAAAATCAAGAATTTGGGATGAAACAAACTGTGGTGAAATGGTGAGAAACACTGCACTCATTTAAATGTGGAACTAAGATGAGACAAACAGAGAACAGCAATTGCAGAAAGGAGTATGAAAGTCAGTCACGCTGACCTCATACAAGAACAAAAGCAAGAAACATGGATCAAGACAAGTATGGGAGGGGGGAGGAAGTATAAAGTAAGAGGAGTCACCTCAGGTTTCAAAGAGTTGATGGACATTGTCTAAAATGGAAACACATAGTTGTAAAGCGGGTCCCAACTTCTTAATTGCTTTGAACATCTCGTCTGTGTACCTTAGAGGATTCTATTAGCAATTTCAGCTCTGGTGGTAAAGCTGTATTTCATCTGAGGGTCTGCAGCTGATTTTATTTCACTATCGATACACGGAATCATGTTAGTGGATGCTCCAATCCCCCTCCTCTGGGGAACTACGAGAACATTACACCAGACTCCAGACCTCTGTCCCCTGAGAGGAACATCCAGGTCGGATGAGTCCCCCTCCGGTTCCTACGGGCTAGCTACCTGAAACACACATTAGTTACGACAAGAACCCCGAAAGCTCACTGTATCCTGTCTGTTGCCGTTCTGTGCAATTCCTTAACTGATGTCTGATGAAGTCCCGTTTAGTCACAGGATACAAACAAGGGGAATTTAATCTATACATTTTAGGGCTGATCTTTTGACACTTAATAAGTCATTGAGCAAAATCCACTAGCTATTTGTAAGACTAAGCTCTAAGCTTATAGAGTTTTTTTAAAAAATGATGTTTCTGTTACATTTTTCTAAGTGGTAACAAAGTGAGTATGACAGGACATGTTTGGATCAATACTTTGTTCTACAGTGCTCGAGAAATTTTCAGCTTTGGGCAATGAAGGTAATGTAAAAAAAAAAAAATATATATATATATATATATATGCTGGGTCTGCTTTTTCCTTCTAAAATCTTTTCCAAAAAGCATGCTGCCCCTCGGAACATACATTCCCTCTTGATTTGATTTGCCAGAGTCTGATTTTGGGTGTTCTCATCACTATGAAAAAAATAAATAAATAAAAGAAAGATATGTTTTCCTAGTGAGCTCTCTTGGAGGCCTTTTATTCAATGGAGTTTGTAGACTCTTTTTTCCTAGATTAAAGATCTTGATGCCATGTTTCCAAAATTATACTCTTTGTGTCCTGATGAACTTACTTTGGGTCAAAGCTTCTTGGATTATTAGGAAAAGTAGTAAGAGTCAGCGACCCTGGCGTTGCTAAGTCTTAAAGTGGCTGCAAATGGAAATGGAGACCGAGGTGACCGCGGGGTCCGGGTCCTTTACCACCATGCTTCCTGATACGAAAGAATTGCTTCGTCTTGTTCAGTCACTCGCACACAGGCAGATCATAGGCTTGACCCGGCCTTGAGCCTTTGCTGGAGGGCAGCCCCAGGAGAGAAACGTAAGAGAAAGTTTCCAAGAGAATTCAGAATGCAAATGTCATTGCCACCTATTTCCGAGTAAGTCCTGAAGGAAGGAACACTTACCAGAAGAAGCTGTTTTTGGCCAGTGCTTAAAAGTGTCTACTGACACATTTCCTACTAGAGTATGATTCATGTTGAAATATTAAGAACTGGATTTGATGGCACGAAATAGGGACCATTCTGTAAGGGCTGCTGTGTACTTTGTGTTGCTGTTTCTTGGTAATGAGATCTTGGTTATAATACCAACTTGATTATTTTCTTATCACCATCTAGATAGACTTTTAAATTGATTTTATGACGCCAATAAAAAGGATGTTTAGAGAAGACAGAACTTATACTCTGCAATATCTCTTAGGTGGAATTTATTGAACATATACAAGTACCACACAGTCAGCATATTCTAATAATACCCAGCATCTTCTGTAGTTCAAATGACTGTGCACCCCTTGACGTCCCCTCTATATTGTCTGTGTTGGAATGTGTACTCATACTGTGGCCCTTGCTAAAAAGTTGTTTTAAACCCCACATGCTTGTCACATAAGCTACAAAAATATGGATTCTTTGGAGTGTAGTAGGATCATTCTAGATTAATATTAATTTATGAACTATCAGTCTTCTGCACCTTTTAATATTTTTATTTTGTAAAGGTTTTATTTATTTATTTGAGAGAGAGAGAAAGAGAGAAAATGCATGAGCAGGGGGAAGGGGCAGAGGGAAAGGGAGAAGCAGATTCCCCCTGTGGAGCAGGGAACCTGACCCTGGGCTTGATCCCAGGACCCTGGGATCACAACCTGACCTGAAGGCAGACCCTCAACCAACTGAGCCATGTAGGCACCCCTCCTGCACCTTTTAAAGCCTAATACCCAGATATTCCTTTCTCCCTGGGCATTCTGAATGCCTAAATTCTTACATATATCCACATGATCTGGTGTGCAAAATGGTTGTGGTTATTGTCTTATGTTGTTCTCTGTGCTCTGTCATTGTTCAAACTAAAGGTTCTACCTATTAGCATTAATGAGAAAATGTTAATAAGCACCATGGTTTCAGAACAGGTACTTCGTGGTTATAAGATGAGGGACTACTGTTAACAACAACCATACAACAAACCCTCAACAGTCCACCCATTTCCCAATAGCTCTTTTTCATTCATTACTTTGACTGAACTTAAACCAAAAATACCTGGGTTATTATCACCATTTAACAGATGAGAAAATTGAGGCTTGGAATTTAGAAGCCATTTGCTTTTAGCAAACTAGAATCATAAAATGTGCCTTTTGATCGAGTTGCTCCTATATTTGCTTTTTGTATTAATACTTTAATAAGTTACTTCTTCAGATGTGAGCAATAAGATGATAATAGAGATTTCCAAATCTAATCCATAGGTTAGAACTTGGGTTAGGATCAGTTGGCAATTTTTTTTTTAAAAGATTTTATTTATTTATTTATTTGACAGACAGAGATCACAGTAGACAGAAAGGCAGAGAGAGAGGAAGGAAGCAGGCTCCCTGCTGAGCAGAGAGCCAGATGTGGGACTCTATTCCAGGACCCTGGAATCATGACCTGAGCCGAAAGCAGAGGCTTTAACCCACTGAGCCACCCAGGCGGACCCAGTTGGCAATTTTGTAACCCAGTTGGAGTGAATCAAAATCCTGCGTGTTGAAATTTTACCTCCTCATCTTCCTCCTCCGGGATCCAAGCCCATATACTTGCCCACTCTGCTAGAATGCAGAACTTCAAAATTGTTTTTCATGAAATGCAAATTGTGCTTTCCAAGCTGTGTGAGGGCTTCTAGTTGGACTCTAGTTCCTCTGGGAAAGAACAGTGGTGGATGAGCATTTGTAAAGTGCTCATTCTAAAGGAGACTGACTGAAGAGCCATCCCAAATGCCTCCAAATAAACAAACACTGAATCAGTATATCACGATACTAATATTCTAGGAATGATGAGGCAAAATAATTTAATTAGCCATATGAAGAACCACACAATGGTTCAAGTGATTGTTTTTTGAAACCATTTAAGTGAGTGACAGATTCTCGGTAGGCATACTTGATACCCTTTCTTCTATTAGAAAAAGTTATGAAGAGTCAAACTTTCAAGGATATCCCATTTAGAAAGAGGTAACGTATAATACAGTGAATTAGTATATTTCTGGTTGTATTCTCACCAAAGACCCTAGATCTTTTTCAGTTTTCCCACCAATGCACCTCCCAAACTCTCATTTCATCATTTTCTCTTATTCAGTTATCTATATAACACAGCCTTTGAACTGTCATAAGGGATAAATGAAGGGATAAAAAGAACTTTTGTCTCAAAGCTCTCTGAGTTCTACTTCCTGATTGCTGTGGTTTATGCGAACCCAAAATTGGACATTATTGGGTTAGACAGGGAAGTCTGGGTTCTAGAACCATTCCCACCTGACTGTAGGATCTGCACATACAATTAGTCTTTCCAGACCTCAGTTTCCTCCTCTGTAAAAGGAGAAGCTTCAACTAGATTAACTCTATGATCTCTGTAGCACCAATATATATATTTTTTCCTTCAACACTCACAGAATCTAATGGCAACATCTGGAATTGATTCATGAAGGAAGGCGTAATCATACCATTTGCCCCCACTCTCTTTAGCCTCAAACTACTATAACTTTTCATAGTCACAGAATATCCCTTCTCAGATGATACCATAAATTCAGAAGATTACACCGGGCTTCTCTATAACTTTTCTCTAATGGGCTAAAGGAAATTACTCCAGTTGAATTGGCATGCTCACAAATGATTGATCTGTGAAAGCAGTAGACTTCGCACAGTCTATTTTCTTAAAAACAAAAGTATATATATATACCTTAAAGGGCCCATGGCTTCCTTAAGCCCCCTTAGCACAATTTCACTTGTTTATGTGGCAAAGAAAATTGCTTCTTCCTTAAGTCTGGTGGAGAACACCTTAAATGCCATAAAGTGAATGTCTTCTGGGCAAACTGTTTAGAAGTTTATCTTATAGGGGTGCCTGGGTAGCTCAGTGGGTTAAAGCCTCTGCCTTCTGCTCAGGTCATGATCCCAGGGTCCTGGGATCGAGCCCCATATCGGGCTCTCTGCTCAGCGGGGAACCCCCATATCGGGCTCTCTGCTCAGCAGGGAACGTGCTTTCCCCTCTTTCTCTGCCTGCCTCTCTGCCTACTTGTGGTCTCTATCAAATAAATAAATAAAACTTAAAAAAAAATAAAAGTTTATCTTATAATGTCAAGAAGGGTGTCTTTTGACCAAGATTGGGGCAATTCTCAAAGATGAAGTTTCCTTTGATAATATTTGGAAAATGTATTTTTTAATTTTTAATTTTGAAATAAGTATATATATCCACAGAAATTTGCCAAGGAATGTCCAGGGGACACAAATTCTTCACATGGGTTTCCCATAGATGACATGTCTAGCAGATTTATAATAGATACAACAAAAAAAGTGGGTATAAACATATAGAAGAGCAAGGAACCTAAAAATGTTACATAATATACACTTAATTGTGCTACATAAAAGTAGAAGTCCTAACATTAGATCTCCTAATATTAAATAAGGAAGGACTTGAGTATTTAGGGATTAAAAAGATGTTGGAAAGAAAATATGTAAAATAGTTCTGTGCCCTGAGAATTCTAAATTTAAAATACATCTTGAGTCTATTATAAAGAAACTAAAAAGAGAAACAAATGAAAACATTATTAAAAAGTCATAAGAAAAAGAATTAAGAGCTGTTACTTTAGAAATTATCCAGCAAACCACAATGACTAGTCACATAAAGTCAGATAAATACGCAGCAAATTGTTAACAGTGGTTTCCTTTGGATGATGGTACTTAAGTGAGTCCAACTTCCTATGTGTATGTGTTTCTATAATATTCTAATTTTATTACAGAGAACAAATAATATTCTTGTTATCAAAGCAAAGGAGCATTTAATGAAGAATTCTATACTAACTTTTCCACTTTATTAGCCTTATAACTTGGGTCAATGGCTCTTCAGCATGCCTCCCCCCAAAGCTGACGTTATATTGTAGTACAGACCTTATTCAGATTTCACTATTCTTGTGTTTATTTGTGTGTGTGTTCAAGATAATTATATCATATGTGTAATTGTATGAAAATATATTCTTAAAAAGATTAACAGAAAACTTAATATAGTATTTCACATCAATTTCTTCTATAGGAGTTCTACTTCTAATAATAATATCTCATAGCAGATCAAACTTTCAAGTGAGAACAGCTAGAGAAGCTCTATGAAATTAAAAACAAATCTGTTTTAAGGCATCGAAGAGCTACCAGGCAGCCAGGATTGGAGAGTCCAAGATCCTATAAAGAAGGGAAACATATTGAGGTAAGGTTGGTATTTTAGGCAACTTTTTCCCCTTGATTTATAAGGGGTGTGGGTTGATAGGCAAGGAAGCCAAACACAGCGCATCTGTTAAGGGTGAGAGATGTTGATAAGAGCTTCATTCCTCAGAGCTTGGAAGACAAAAATTGAAATCCAAGGCTATGAAGATAGCCAGGAATTGAAGTGCCAAACCTCTCAGAACACAGAGGTGCCAAGGAACCAAACAGAGCTCTCAGTTGTCTTAAGGTGATACAGAAATAAAAATTCAAGCTCAGGTTCTGCCAAGGAAGGGAGGTCACCGGTGAAGACCCAAGGCTTTCAGCTGGGACATCTGAAGGTCTGTGCCCTAACATTAAGGTCGACCTGGAAACAAGCCGAGGCTCAAAAAAGGAGGAAATCTAGTCCTGAAATAACTCCTGTTTGATTGGACAAAGGTGATATGTCCTGTTCTATCTGACAAAAGTTAAAGAGGTATCTAGATCCTGTACAATTTTTGATATGCAATGTTTGACATTCAAACAACACTAGAAATGCCATGAGACAAGACCAAAGGAAACCAGGAATAAAAACAGCCAGTAAAGGGGCTCCTGGGTGGCTCAGTTGGTTGAGTGTCTGACTTCTGATTTCAGCTCAGGTCTTGATCTCAGGGTCATGAGATCAAGATTTGCATTCTGGCTGAGCATGGAGCCTGCTTAAGAATCTTTCTTTCTTCCCCTCTGCCCCTCCCACCCTTCTCATTCTTTCTCAAAAAAACAAAAACAAAAACAAAAACAAAACCCACAAAAAACAAACAAAACAAAACAACAACAAAAAACCCAAAACAAACCACAAACAAACCAAACAAACAAGAAAACAAAACAAAACTTGAAAAACAAAACAAAACAAGAAAAACAAACAAACATGCAAAAAACCAGCCAAAGTAACTATAATTAACATATTTTTAAAAAGAGACTGTAAAATTGATAAAAGATCAAATAGAAGTTCTGGAAGTGAAAATGCAGTAACTGAAATGAACTTGGAAGACAGACTTAACAGGAGATTGGGCATAGCCCAGTTTTATTAAAAGGTATCCAAACTTAAGAAGAATAATGGTGAGAAAAAGGAAAAAGAAAAAGAAGAAAGGAAAAAAAAATCTATACAAACATGAAAAAAAAGAAGAAAGAAAAATAATGACTAGTATAGAAAAAAACCAAGAGACATAAAGGCATTCAAAGTGATAATGTCTGAGAATTTTCCAAAACTGATGAAAGATATTAAACGCAAAATTCAAAAAGCGTTTTATATCCCAAGCAGATAAATGCTAAGAAAAATCCACCTTGGCACATCCTAGTCAAATTAATGAGACACAAAGACAAAGAGAAAAATCTTGAAGGCAGCCAATAAAAAGGTATACTATCTGCAAAGGGACAACAAGTCTGACATTTTAACAGGAAAGATGGAAGTCAAAAGACAATACATCATGAAGTGCTGGAAGAAAATAACCTTCTACCTGGAATGCTGTACATCCAGCAAGGAACTTTTTCAAGAGTGAAGGCAAAATAAAGAAATTTTCTGATAGACAAAAACTTTCAAAAACTCTTGCTAGTAGTCCCATACTATAAGAAATACTAGAAGAAGTTTTCAGTGAGAGGACATATGTTCCCATATGGAAAAGTGGAAATATAGGAAGTAAAGAAGGGCAACAAAACCAGTAAAGACTTGAGTAAACTTTTTAAAAAATGTAAATTTTATAAAATATGTAGGAATATCTATGGGATTTAAAATTTGTGAAGAATGAAAACACATGAGCACAACAACAAAAAAGCTGTGAGTAGAGTAAATTTGGTTAAAGTAAAGTAAGTAAACTCTTCCATTGCTTGGAAAAGGACAAAAATATGAATTTATTCTAGGCCCTGTAAATGCAGGGCACAGAGCATAATCTGTAAGATAACCACATTAAAAGGAATAGAAGAATACAGAACCAAAAAGCTAATAAAGGGAAAAATAGTCAATAAACTATATATTTTTTAAAGATTTTATTTATTTATTTGACAGAGAGAGGAGATCACAAGTAGGTAGAGCGGCGGGCAGAGCGATTGGAGGAAGCAGGCTCCCTGCTGAGCAGATAGCCCGATGCAGGGCTAGATCCCAGGACCCTGAGATCATGACCTGAGCCAAAGGCAGAGGCTTTAACCCACTAAGCCACACAGACACCCCGGCCAATAAACTATTTAATGCAAAAGAAGGCAAGAAAGTGTGAAAAGAAAATATAGAATAGGCAGAAAAAAGAAAACGAAGGGTTAGGGGATGGATTCAAACCTTAAATAAGTGGCCCGAGCTCCAGTGATAAAAGAAAAGGTGTGAGATCATATTTAAAACACTGATTTCATCTCTTTAGTTCTGCTTCTTCATCCTTTTATTATCTCTTTCCAAACCTGGATTCTTTCTTCCCTATTTTCATGAGAGCATCCTCTCATCTCTCAGCTCTTTCTGGAATTTCCTATGCTTGGTGCGGTCTTCTAATCTTTGAGACGGGATGGGGAAGTGGGAGGAGAGCAGCACTCTGCGACTGTCTATGACATTTCCTGGTCGAGCATGGGAAAAAAATCACTTCACCTCCTTAGTTTTCATTCATTCCTTCATCTAAAAAATAAATCTAAGGATGCCTGGGTGGCTCAGTGGGTTAAGCATCTGTCTTTGGCTTAGGTCATGATCTCACGTGCTGGGATTGAACCCTGCTCCAAGCTCCCTATTCAGTGGGGGTCTGCTTCTTTCTCTCCCTCTGGCCCTCTCCCCACTCATGACACTCATGCACGTGTTTTCTAACAAATAAATAACATCTTTAAAAAATTAAACCTATTGGAATCCATTTTCTCCTGCCATTTTCTGCTCCAGGTGCCTTTTAACTGGCTCCGTCCCTACACCACGGGATTGAGGTTCTTGGGAAGAAAAGCCAGCCGAAATTTTGTATAGCATCCATCCCCGATCATGTATTCTACACCTGCAATGACTCAGGTACAAAACAGGAATGCAGTAGAAAGGTGAGTGATGGAAGGATCTGGATGAGGCTCAGGAGAGCTGGGGTCTAGTAATGACTCTGTTATTGATTAGCCATGTGGTACTGATCAAGCCACTTAAATTCTTGGGCTCGTCAGTCAAAAACTAGTGCTGTCTTCATCATTTGGGATGATGTTACATGTAGAAATGCCCAGTGGGAACTCTGTGTTCTTCAATAACTGTATTCCTTCCGTCAGGTCTAACATGGACTCATAGTATATAAAGTCTGTCAGCCACAGTATGTCCGCTCAGTGAGCTTTACTCCTGCGTATCAGGCAATGGAGATACGTCAGTGCTCTTCCAGCTGTGAGATTTTAGACAATCCCTTTAATCCTGCCTTACCCAGAAAATGAGGGTATTAGCATTTGCTCAGTTTTCCTCATCATGAGGAAGACAGTATGTTGTAACCTGTATAGTATTTCAGTCATGAAGTGTTATTATTGAAATCTTTTGTAAGTAAACTCTAAAGAAGTCTACCGATGTGATCTCAACCAGTAACAGGGAACTGGAGGCAAGAATGAATTGATTTCTGTGAGTCAGTCACTGTCTCCACATCTTGACTCTGCCAATGAAATACGTGACAGGGTCAAGTTGGTTGGCTGAAGTGACCTTCACCGTTCCATCGCCACCTTTCCCCTCACTGGGTAAGAGTTTGGAGCATATTTTTCATTTTTCTCCATATGTTAACACAAATATTTGGGGATTTAAAACAAAATAATTATAGTATACTTTGTGCTCTGAAATTTGTTTCTTTTTTTAATATAACAGTATGCCTTGCAGATCATTAAAGAACAGTAAAAAAACCTATTTTATTCTTTTTCTCTGTTGCATATTATTCCATAGAATAGAAATGCCATTAATGTTATTAAAGATATTTACACTTACTGACAGTTAAGTTGTTTTAGATTCTGTGTAATTATGTGCAAGCATTTTTATAGAAGAGATTCTAAGAATGTAATTGATCAAGCAAATAGTTACTACATGTAATTAGGTACATATTGTCAAATTACCTTCCAAAGGTACAGTTCAGGTTTTCCAAATTACACTCCCACCAACAAATCATGAAATAACTTTCCTCCACACCCTCATCAACACTGCACATTATCAATACGTACATTTTAGCTAATCTATTAGGTGAGAAAATACTTCATGGGTTAACAGGGAAGTGGACCATATTTTTATATATGCTTTCTATATATCCTTTTATTTCTTTTTCTGTGAATTGCCTCTTTATATACTTTACCCATTTTTTGTTGATTTGTCTCTTACTGATTTGTAACATCCCTATATTTTATAGATCTCTATCCCTTGTCCTTTGAAGATGTTATATTTCTCCAGTCTATTATACACATTTTAATTTATTAATATCACCATTTCAAGTTTTGATTTTTCATCATTTTTCCTTTATGATGTCTATAAAATGTTTTCCAATGTGTTTTTCTAATTCTTTTATTGTTTTGCTAAGAGTTTTTGTTATTTAGTTTGTGTGTGTGTGTGTGTGTGTTTTAAAGTCATCTGGAATTTATTTTTGAGTATAATAAGAATTAAGAGTATAACTCAATTTTTTCCCTAAATAGGTGGCCAGTAAATAGCAAATTATTTCAACATGATTTTGTTTAATAATTTAGTTCTTTTCCATTGTTGTGGAATATAGCATTTTGTATATTGAATTTCCATTGACATGAGTTTATCTCTAGAATTCTCTATTCTATTTCATTAATCTAATTGTGCAATCTTGCATTATAAATGCATTTTTTCCAGTTTTATTGAGAAATAATTGACATACATCACCATATAAGTTTAAGGAATACAGCATGATGGTTTGATTCCCATACATTATGAAATGATTACCACGGGAGGTTCACTTAATATCTATCTTTTCATACAGACACAATAAAAAGAAAAGAGAGAAGAATAGTATGAAGGAAAACATTTTCCCCCCCTGTGAAAACTCTTAGGATTTACACTCTTTACAACTTTCCTATACACTGTACAGTAGTGCTAGTATAGACATCCTGTTGTACCTTACATGCCTAGTACATATTTCGGTTAGAACTCAAAGTCACTTTCCTCCAATTACCCCACTCCCTTCACTTCCCACCCTACACCCTGGTCTCTGGTAATTACAAGCCTAGTGTCTTTTTCTCTGAGTTTGTGTTTTTTGTTTTTTTGTTTTTTGTTTTTGTAGATTCCACACATAAATGAGATCATACAGTGTGCCTTTCTCTGTTTGACTTATTTCACTTAACATATACCTTCAAGGTCCATTTTGTTGTAAATGATAGATTTCCTTGTGTTTTTTATGGCTGAATAATATTCATGTATATATATATATATATATATATATAATAACTTTTATTTCTATCTATTCATCTGTCGATGGACAACTAGGTTGTTTCCATGTCTTGGCAATTGTAAATAATGCTGATATGAACATGGGGGTGCAAATAGCTTTTCAAATTAGTGTTTTTGTTACTTTTGGATATTTCCCAGAAGTAGAATTAGTAGATCATGCATCAGTCCTATATTTAGTTTTTTTGAGGATCCTCCATACTGTTTTCCATAGTAGTTACCCCAATTTACAATCCCACCCATAATGCACAAGGGTTCCCTTTTCTCCACATCCATGCCAGGTTTTGTTATCTCTTGCCTTTTTGAAGACAGCAATTCTAACAGGTGTGAGATTATATCTTATTGTAGTTGTAATGTGCATTTCCCTAATGACTGGTTATGTTGAACATCTTTTCATGTAGCTGCTGCCCTTTCATATGTCCTTTTTGGAGAAATGTCAATTCAGGTTTTTTGCTCATTTTTAATTGGGTTATTATTATTATTATTTTGCTAATGTGTTGTATTGTTCTTTATGTTTGGATATTAACCCCCTATTAGGCATACGGTTTGCAAATATTTTTTCCCATCCCATATGTCCTTTCACTTTGTTGGTAGTTTCTTTTCCTATGTTGAAGCATTTTAGCTCGATGTAGTCCCACTTGTTTATCTTTTATTTTGTTGCTTGTGCTTTAGGTGTCATATCCAAAATTCATTACCAAGACCCCATTCAAGGAACTTGTTCCCATAGTTTCTTCTAGGAGTCATGGTTTCAGGTCTTACATTTAAGTCTTTAACCCATTTGGGTTTCCTTTTTATGAGTGGTATAAGAGAGGGGTCCAGTTTCATTCTCTTACTTGTGAATATCCAATTATTACAGCTCCATTCATTGAAGACACTGTTTTTTCTCCATTGGGTATTCTTGGTTCCCTCATCAAAGATTAGTTAACTATGCTTGGGTTTATTTCTGAGCTTCTGATTCTGTTCCATTTGTCTGTTTGTCTGTTTTTATGCAGTACCATATTGTTTTGATGACAGAACTTTATAGTATAGCTTGAAATCAGGAAGTGTGATATATCCTGCTTTATTCTTCTTTCTCAGGATTTCTTTAGCTATCCATATAGCAATCCATATAGATCTTTGTGGTTCCATACAAATTATAGAAATGTTTTTCCTACTTCTGTAAAAAAGTCATTAGACTCTTGATAGGGAATGCATTGAATCCACAGGTGGCTTTTGGTAGCATTGACATTTTAACAATATTAATTCTTCCAATCCATGAATATAAGATACCTTTCCATTTCTTTCTGTCTTCTTTGATTTCTTCCATCAATGTCTTCTAGTTTTCAATGTAGAGATCTTTCACCTTTTTAGTTAAATTTATTCCCAAGTGTTTTATTGTTTTAATGCTATTGTAAATGAGATCGATTTCTTTATTCCTTTTTCAGAAATTTTGTTGTTAGTATGTAGAAATGCTACTGATTTTTGTGTGTTAATTTTGTACCCTGCAACCTTACTGAATTCATCCATAGATATAACAGTTTTTGCTTGAGTCTAGGATTTTCAGTGTATAAAATCATGCTGTCTGCAAATAGAAACAATTATACTTCTTCCTTCTGAATTCTGATATCTTTTTTATCTTGTCTGATAGCTCCAGCTAAGACTTCCAGTAGTATGGTTGTATAGGAGTGGTAAGAACGGGCACTCCTTGTCTTTTTCCTGCTCTTTGAAGAAAGGTTTTCAGCTTTTCATCATTCGACATGATGTCAGATGTGTGCTTGTCATATATGGCCCATGTTGAGGTACATTTCCACTATACCTACTTCGTTGAGAGATTTTATCATGAATGAATGTTGAATTTTGTCAAATGCTTTTTCTGGATCTATGAAGATGATTGTTTCTTTTCTTCCATTCCATTAATGTTATGTTTCACATTAATTAATCTGTGTATATTGAAACATCACTGTCTCCCAGGGATAAATCCCACCTGATTATGGTGAACGATACTTTTAATATGCTGCTGATTCAGTTTGGTAGTGTCTTCTTGAGAACTTTCACGTCTATACTCACCAGGGATATTGGCCTGTAGTTTTCTTTTCTGGTGTCCTTTTCTGGCTTTTCTATCTGGATAATGCTGGCCTTGTAAAATGAGTTTGGAGTGGTCCCTCCTCTTCAATTTTTTGGAAGAATTTGAGAAGGATTTGTGTTAATTCTTTAAAAGTTTAGTAAAATTCACCAGTGAAACCCTCTGGTCCTGGGCTTTTCTTCATTGGAAGATATTTCATTCTGCTGCAGTTTCCTTACTGGTAATTGGTCTATTCAGATCTTCCATTTCTTCTTGATCCAGTCTTAGTATGTTGTATGTTTCTAGAATTTTCCATCTCTCCTAGGTCATCCAGTTTGTTGGTGTATACTCATTCATAGTAGCCTCTTATGATCCTTTGAATTTCTGTGGTATTAGTTGTAATATCTCCTTTTTCATTTGTAATTTTGTTGACTTGGGTCCTTTCTCTGTTTTTCTTGATTAGTTAGTCTAACAAAGGGTTTGTCAGTTTTGTTTATCTTTTCAAAGAACCAGCTCAGCTTTGTTATTCTTTTCTACTTTTCTGTTCTCTATTTCATTTATTTTTGTTCTAATCTGTTATTTCCTTCCTTCTGCTAACTTTGGGCTCAGTTTGTTCTTTTTTCTAGTGCCTTAAGATGTCAAGTTAGGTTGTTTATTTGGGATCTTTCTTGCTTCCTAAAGTGGGTGTTTCTTTTTACAACCTTCCCCCTTAGTACTCCCTTTGCTGCATTTCATTAAGTTCTAGTATGTGGTGTTTTCATCTTCATTTGTTTTAAGAAATTTTTATTTTCCCTTCAATTTCTTCTTTGATCCATTGGTAGTTCAAAGCAGTGTTGTTTAATTTCCATGTGTTCGTGAATTTTCCTCTTCCCCTTGTTTTTGTTCTTTAGTTTCATGCCCTTGTGGTCAGAGAAGATACTTGGTATGATTTCAATCTTTCTGGATTTGCTAAAATGTGTTTTGTGAGCCAACATATGCTCTATCCTAGGAGATGTTCCATGTGTGCTTAAGAAATATGTGTATTCTGTTATTATGGGACAGAATGTTCTGTACATGTTTGTTAGTTTTATTTGTTCTGTAGTGTTGCTCAAATTGATGTTTCTGTATTGATTTTCTATCCAAATGATCTATCCATTGTTGATAGTGGGGTATTAAAGTCCCCATTTATTATTGTATAAGTGTTTATTTCCTCTTTTAGCTCTGTTAGTTTTTGCTTTATATAATTAGATGCTTTGGTGTTGGGCACATAGATACTTACAATTGTTATGTATCTTTTTAAAAATATTTTGACCTCTTTATCATTATATAAAGACCTTCTTTGTCTCTTCTTCCTACTTTTATTATTTTTAAGATTTATTTATTTATTTGGGGGGGAGGGGCAGAGGGAGAGGGAGAGACTCTCAAACAGACTCCCTGCTGAGGATGGAGCCCCATATAGGGCTTGATCTCCACCCCGAAGACATGAACCAAAACCAAGAGTCGGACACTCAACCAGCTGAGCCACCCAGGCGCTTCTCTTTTAACCACTTTTAACTTAAAGTCCATTTTGTCTGATATCAGTAAGTATAGCTACCCCTGATTTTTTTTTCTTTTTGTTACCATTTGTTTGAAATGTCTTTTCCCATACTTTCACTCTCAGTCTACATATCCTTTAGGTTAAAGTCTCCTGTAGGCAGAATGTTGTTGGATCTTGTACTTTATTCATTCAGCCATTCTATGCTTCTTGCTTGGAGTATTTGGTCCATTTATTTTTAAAGTAATTAGTGATAGGTGTGTGCTTACTGCCATTTTGATAATTGCTTTCTGGTGGTTTATAGATCCATTGTTTCTTGTTTCTTTCTTTCTTTTTTTTTTTTTAAGATTTTGTTTACTTATTTGACAAACAGAGATCACAAGGAGGCAGAGAGCGAGTGGGGCAGGGGCCGCGGGGAAGCAGGCTCCCAACTGAGCAGATAGCCAGATGCAGGGCTCAATCCCAGGACCCTGGGATCATGACCTGATCTGAAGGCAAAGGCTTTAACCCACTGAGTCACCCAGGCGGCCCTGTTCCTTGTTTCTTATCCCGTGATCTTTTTTGGTTTGTTTTTGATGTCTCTTGATACTAGTATTCTTTGATATTTTGTTGTGTTCTTTGGTGTAATTGCTATAAGATGTTCCTTTGTGGTTACAATGATGCTTATATAAGAAACCTGAAACTTATAACACTCTGTTTTAATCTGATAACAGGTTAACATTAGTAGAATTTATATACTTTACCCTTTTACTTCTTCTCCCTCTCACATTTTAGATTATTGCTGTTGCAATTTACATATTTTTTAATTGTGTAACTAATAATAGACTACTGCATTTATAGTCATTTTTACTGTGTAGGGTTTTTTAAAAAACTTTTAAGTTAGATTTATGAGTTGCACCACTATTACCATATTGAGATCTATGCATATCTATGCATATCTTTCTTTTCTTCTAGTTCCCTAGACTTCTTTAGGAGGATTATTCTGAATTCTTTAACTGACAGTTTATATATCTCATTTTCTTTAGGATTAGTTGTTGGAGTTTTATTCGCTTCCTTTGGTGGTGCCATGCTTATCTGATTTTTTTAATGATTCTTGATTTCTTATGTTGGTGTCTGCATTTACCTTATCTGTAATATTTATATTTCTTCTGTGTGTTTTTGTGATGTTAACTTGTCTTCTTTTACTTCTATTCATTTCTTTTAGGGCAGGTCTGATGGTAGTGAATCCTTCAACTTTTGTTTATTTGAGAAAGTTTTTATCCCTTCTTTGTTTCTGAAGGACAGCTTTGTCAGGTATAGAATTCTTGGTTAAGAGTTATTTTCTTTGAGTATTTTGAATATTCATCCCATTCTCTCCTGGTCTGAATATTGCTGTTGAGAAATCCTTTTGGTTTTACAAGGGTTCCCTTATACGTAACTTCTTTCTTTTGTTTTACTGCTCTTAAAATTCTTTGTCTTTGTCTTTTGACAATTTAATTTTAATGTGTCTTGATGTCCTTATTCAGGTTCAGCTTCTTTGGAATCCTTTGGATCTCATGGACCTGGATGTTCATTACTATTTCCAGGTGTGGAGGTTTGCAGCCTTTATTGCTTCAAAAATATGTTCTGTCTCTTTCCCGTTCCCTTTTTCTATTGGAATTCTTATGATACAAATATTCTTTCTTTTCATTGTGTTCCATAATTCCCTTAGGCTTTCTTCACTCTTTTTCCTTCTTCTTCTTCTTCTTTTTTTCTTTGTGTTCCTCTGTGTAATTTCCAATGCCTCCTTCAAGTTGCTAATTTTTTCTTGGGCATGGTTGAGTCTACTTTTGAAACTCTCTATGAATTCTATAGTTCAGTATTTGTAGTTTTCAACCCTGTGACTGATTGATTTACTTATTTTTTGATGATTGCTATTTCCTTGTCAAACTTGTCTGTCTTTCTTTTCTTCTAGTTCTCTAGACTTCTTTAGGAGGATTATTCCGAATTCTTTAACTGACAGTTTATATATCTCATTTTCTTTAGGATTAGTTGTTGGAGTTTTATTAGCTTCCTTTGGTGGTGCCATGATTATCTGATTTTTTTTATGATTCTTGATTTCTTATGTTGGTGTCTGCACATTTGAGTAATGGGGCTCTTCTTCCAGACTTTATAGTCTTACTTTGGCAGAGACAATTCTTCACCAGTTGCCTCAGTTTGGGTTTTTGGGTATGTGTACTGATAACATCTTTGGGCAGATGGGGGTCTGCTATTTTTGTATAGGCCCCGTGTTTGAACTCTGAGGATGGGAGAGGGGCATGTACTGTTGGCTGAGAAGAGTTGAATGGGACTACTGTCTTTGTTCCTTACCCAAGTAAGTTTGTAGGAAAGGTTTTACAGTTTTCTGAATTCTCTGGATAGTTTTACTAGATGGTCAGGATGGGGTAGTAGTAGATGGGGCTAATAATTAGCTTCTCTGAATTTGCAGGGCATCAAATCAGGACCCAGAGCTTGTACAGTTCATTGTTTGAGAGCCTGAATTAGGCTTGAGTGTACTCTGAGTTCCCTGGTCAGGTGGGGCCCTGGGTTTTGTTCTGCAGATGGGGGAAGCCATGGCTGTGTTCTCTGTTCCAGTACCACTGGACTTAGGGCTGCTGGATGGGCTATTCAGCTTCCCATGTACTCTGGTTAGGTTCTCTGGACTTGTTTCTGCAGATGAGTAAAGCCACAGGTTGGTATTCCTACTTGAGCACTCTGAGTATGAGCTCCTACTTGGTGTGAGTGTCCATGTGGTGATTGTTGCAAGCTTTTCCTCCCTTCTCTGTCACAGTCAATTCCCAGTGGCTATGCCTTACAGATTCCCCTGTAATCCTTTTATTGTGAGATCAGAATAGGGGCTCCCACAAAGCAACCCACAAAGCTGGGAGAGGCTGGTTGTCCACTTGGAATTTTTTTTCCCTTCCTGGAAAATCAGCAGCATGGAAGAGACCTCTCTGTGTGGTGTTGTGTTGTCCTAGGGGAGGGCAATGTGGTCAGTGTGTAGTCACTCCTCTTACCCTACCAATGCAGTCTGTTTTGGTCTCTGGGGTGCAGGGGTAGGGGGGTGCTTTAGCCTCACCCCAGGTACTAGGATTCTTTCAATGGCATCTTGTTCTTGAATAAGTGTTAGTTGTTGTTCTTGTGAGAAGAAGCAAAGCCAGGAATGACTTATGTAGCCATCTTGGTGATGTCACTTTGTATAATGCAGTTTTAATTATGTATCTTTTCTTCTTGAGATTAAAAAAAAAAACCTTTTTCCTAAATTAAATATTTTTAAAATCTATTTCTTTAGGTAATTTAAAAATTTCTCCTTCAATCTCTCCATTTCATGGAATTACAGTAATAGATTACTTGATTTTGAAGTATCCTTGTATTTCAGAGAAAATCTTATTTCCTTGTGATTGCTATCATACAAAGCTGGATTGGACTTTCTTATGCTTTAAGGTTTTTTCCTCTATGCACATAAATGAGATTGATCTAGATGAAGTATATCCTTCCATGTCTTCCTCTATACATTTTCATAAATGTCCTTATACATTTTGATATAAGGATTATGGCTAGATTTTTGTATTGCGCTGGGAAGCTTTCTATCCTTTTATATGCTTTGGAAGCATTTATACAATATAGGAATTATCTGTCCTTTGAAAGCTAGGTAGGCCTTACCCATTACTTTGCTGGGCAACTCAAATCTTAGAGATAGACTTTATTTCTATTGTGATTATGATGACATTTTTAACCATTATATTTAAATGTATTTGCTTGGTTTTGAAATTTTTTAAGTTTTAAACGTAAATGCCATTAAGGCTTGCCAATTCGCTAGCTACTGTATCTCTGTGAATAGCACATTATGACCTTCTATATCAGTTACATCACAAAAAGCAGATTCACTGCAGATAACAGCTAAAAACTCAAAATTTTCATCATGTCTCACATTTGGCAAGAATTATTTATTTTTTATCTTGCGAATCTAATATAAATTTTCAAATGTGTATTTAGGAGAAGAATGAGATGCTGGTGACCAAAGTAGAGTCCTTCAGATGATTCAGGCTGCCTGATCTCAAAGCATGATCATCAGGAACGAGAAGCTGTAAACAAATATGTAAATATTTGAAATAATATATATGAAATCAATATATGAAATAATGATATATTTGATATATATATGTATATATACATATATATGATATATATGTATATATATGTATATATATACATGATATATATAATGAAATATATATATATTTCATATATAAATATATGAAATAAATATATGAAAAATAACTGTGTGCCTCATCCCTCCTTTAAATCACAGAAGTAATAAGTATTGTTGATAAAGTAGAACATAGTAAGAAATAACAAAGAAAAAATGAGTTAATTCATCCTAAATCCATCACCCAGAGGAAAATCATTTACTGTACAATCTGTCAGAACTTTTGTGCATGTTGAACCGATAAATACATTTAAAAGGTGTTCATTTGAGGTGTATGGGAGTGTTTGTAACCTGCATATTTCACTTATCATTATGAACATTTTTCCAGAGCAATAAACACAGACCTGCCTCATAATGACCACCCAGTACTCCACTGTATGGGTCATTAACAATTTATATAGTGATCCTCTTATGTTTGGATATTTATGTTGTTTCTAATTTTTCACTACTTTAAGCATGCCCTGACAAAAATAATTTGAAATATTTTGGGTTAAATATCTGGTGCTAATTATATAATGGGTCTGTGTGAAAGGAGATACTCAGGGCATGAAGAACTCTGAGTCCTGAGGTCAGGTGATGTCGTTCATCTTACTTTACGCTTTATAACTACCATTTTAGAAGACCAAAAATAAATAAATAAAAGCACTCTAGATGATAACAATCCAATCCCTGTATCTAGAACCTTAAGATGGGCTTAAAGTTGGGCAAACATGTGTGCAGAGCTGCTTTTTGCCGCCAGTTCCAGATCCTACGTTCCTACATTCTCTTAGTGTATTTAACACTGTCTGGCCTTATTTTTAATATCTTTTTTTTCCCTTTTTAAAATTTTTCTTTATTATTATTATTATTTTTTTATTTGAGAGAAAGAGTATGAGAGCGGGGTGAGGGGCAGAGGGAGAAGCAGACTCCCTGCTGAGCAGTGAGCCCCGTGTGAGACTCGAACCTGGGACTCCTGGATCATGAACTAACAGAAGACAGATGCTTAACTGACTGAGCCACCCAGGCACCTCCCCATTTTTTTCTTTTTCTAAATTAAGAGATAAACGAAATTCAAATAGGAGTTTGACATACTCAGAGCATTAGCAAACAAGTAACTGAGTGTTTGCCATGTGAGGTTGCTAAGATGAATAATGGGGCAGGGAGCTAATATTTATTGAATGCTTCTTCTGTGCCAGATTTTGTGTATTCATTATTTCACACAGTCTTCACCATACTTCTGCAAAGTTGATGTCCAGATGGGGAAACTGAGTTCCAGAGAGGTTCCATGACTTAACCAAGATGAAACCTAGTTAAGTGAGCCGACTTGGGCTGGAACTCAGGGCTGCTCGGCTTCATCACACAACCTTGGTGTAGATAAACACAGTCCCCGCCCTCAGGGCATTGATTCAACGGTGGGATACTAAAGAAGTTGTGTCCTCACCATAATTCCCTGGCATGCAGATTTCTGTACTTCGTCTATTTACTCCTTTCTAGTTTTGAGGAGGAAACCCACGTAGTTCTTTACAACAAAGAATTTCTATTTTAAGCAGAATGTACACTGAAACTATTACAACTAAAATATGTTATGCACCAACAAAATGCGTGCGGACAAAACCCACCTGCTGTAGCAGATGACGCATTCCTGGGGGATAGGCTTTTTCAAGAATTATAAACACAATTTTAAAAATCACCCAAGCACATGAGGTCACCAAATACTCAATAATGAGAATAAAAACAACAAAAAATAAACACTGAAAAAAAGAAAAAGGACAATTTATTCCCCTGCCTCTGAGGTTGAAAAGAAACAGGGCTGATCGGTAGCCTTTGGATTATTTAAAAGGATCAGTTCATTTTAAGAAGTTAGTAAGTTAGGGCTCCCGGGATGGGTATGTCTTAGGACCTTTCCTTCATATCTGTTTGTTCACCTCTTCAGATCTTTCTGCTTGAAGGAAACGCTGATATTTAGAAGAAGAGATGTCTTGTATGCAGGACAATAGCCGCTTCAAGTTCTCTTCTAGAAGCAAAACAAAACTAAACATGAAACTGTTTCCTTTTTTCCTATTAAACTCTAGGAATCGGAAATAATACCACCAGTGGGAATTACAGTGAGAATTTTTTTCTCAAACGAGAGATAAATGTATCAAAATCTGTAATATGGTGGAAAGAGCAGGAAACTGAAGGCTGGATGTTTCAATTTCATGCCCTTCCTTGAATAACCATGTGAACTTGGGCAAATGCCTTAACCTGCCTGGACCTCAGGTTGTTTATCTAGGCATGGGGAAAGATATTTGCCCCACCTACCACTTAAGATTGCTAACGACAATGAAATTAAATAACACTTGTGAAAGCCATCTGTGAAATGTTGAGTGCCATATAAAATTTGTTATTATTGTTATGGTTGATATTATTAGCCCCACAATGCCTGATATAACTGGGTACTTGGTTCCAACTTGTTCTCGTTGTTTTAGGAACATTCCCCTAGCAAAGCGCTATAGTTTGGGAGCTCTGCGCGGTCAGGCGGGCATATTATGGGAACCTGTTGAAAAGTGATGGCTGATAACCGAAAACAGGAATGTGAGAAATTTGTGGGCTGCTCACCTCCAGTCTGAATTTATCCTTCCCATCCAGCCGGCCAGATTCTCTCTGAAAGCTGTGACCCTTCAACATGTCAGAAAAGAGAAAAGAGAAAAGAGAGAGGGTTCTTCAGACTCAGATCAGCATTCAAAACCCACAAACGTGCACCAAAAGAGCCAAAGCCATGAGGACGGGGAAGCTTCTGTCGGGGGTCTTCCATGCAGTTTGTGTTTGGAGTGGGGGTGTGGCTTAGAAAGACCTTCTGTCTCTGTCTGGCTTGGAGAAGGGAGGGTGGGGAGGGGAGTCAGGGGGGCAGGGAGGGGCCTGGCTGCCCCTTCTCAAGAGGAGGTCCGGGCCTGGGGCACAAGTTAAGAGACTGTGTTCTGCCTGCTTACACTCTGCAGTCGACCGAAGGCTTAGCCAGCTTCCTGATGCAGAATTCGGCCCTCGAAGCTGATTCTGAGATTCCATACAGTAAGACTACAACCTGGATAGGTAGCAGATGGGCTCCTGGGCTTAGGCCCAAGAAAGGTCCATAGGCTCTGGGAAAAGCCAGGCTGGTGTGGTCCCAGGGCCACGCAGGGTTTATGCAGAATGTCTGAGAAGCTTCCCTGCTGCGCTCTTTTTCTTGGACAATGACTTTCTTGTTCTATTCCGGCTGCCTTCCCTCCTCTTGTGCTGACTGCTCTCCGTTGCATTTTCCTTATCCCTAAAATGAGAGTAAGATACTCACCAGAGGTTGGGGACAGATTTCAAACATGTTGGCTCCTTCCCCTCCCTTACCCTGTCCTCTCTGAGTCATATATATATATATATATATATATATATATATATATATATATTTTAAGATTTTATTTATTTACTTGAGAGCGAGAGAAGGAGAGTGAGACCAGAGAGCATGAGAGGAGAGAGGGTCAGAGGGAGAAGCAGGCTCCCTGCTGAGTGGGGAGCTGATGTGGGACTCGATTCTCCCTCAGACTCCAGGATCATGACCTGAGCCAAAGGCAGTCGCCTAACCAACTGAGCCACCCAGGCACCCCTGCATCTTATCTTTAAATACTTTCATTTTTGGTCAGCAGGCTTGGCTGGGGTAGAGCCCCCAGGGCACGGGTAAGGGTGCTCCTGGAGAGAACATAGGTGAACCTTTTCATCTTTCCCTCTTGTTTACCTTTCCTTTTTTCCTTCCTCCTTTCTGTCTCTGCCTTTCCCTCTCTTTCTGATGACCCCTCTCCCAGGACCCTCTCCCACCCACTTAATTTTATGCTTGGGGCATTCTGTTTTAGGAGCTATCCACCCCTCCTCCACTCCTGGGGCAAGCAGTGCAGCTTTCCAGAACGCAAGGCTTTCAGTTTTCGCTTCCGGCCTTCATTTACCTTCATGCTCATACCACTGATGATACCACTCAAGACCAGGCTGTCCCAAAGGCAGAAAAGGCTTTGATGGTCTAAATCTCTCCCCATGTTCCATCAGTTCTGGTAGTATTTTCTATCTTCTTCAGTGAGAATCAGTCCAAAAAAAGCTGTGTCAGAAGTCTCGCAAGCCTCAAAAATGGTCTGAGTCTTGACCGATGCAGCAGAGGTCCTTACCTTCTTAGGAAGGGGCCTGGGAGACCCTTTGGCTCCTGACACCAGAGCTGACTGCTGTCCTCTCGCGGCTGCCCCAGGATCAGTTCGATGGAGCTGCGGAGCCTTGGCCATTTGTATGCACCGTAGGAAAGGTAGGTTGGATTTTATTGCAACAATTCAAGTATTCCGGGAGAGATTCGCAACTAGGAATGGTATAATACTGAATTGGAAAGTGAAGTTTTCTGGGTAGAGCTGGCTGGGACCGCTCAGTCCTTGTTCGTTCTGTGCTTTCAGCACCGGCCAAATGCCGAACTGGAGGCCGAGGACGTGATGATGGACAAAGCATTGACTTTAGTCCTGATGGTTTACAAGCTGGTGGAAGAGAAAGCACATAAGGGGGCTTTCTACCTGGACTAGAGTAAAACACAGGATTTGGAAAGAACACGGATGGGCGATAGGCATGTTCTTTACCTATATTCCAGATACATCTAGGGTTCGGGGGCCATGCTGGTGATGGTGAACAGCTCCCCAGGTGTGGGACTTCATAAGGAGAAACACCAGACATGAAACCAAAAGCAGATGTGAAGTTAGATGTGAGAAGGTCCCGGATTGGGGGCAAGAGAAGCTTCCAGCCCAGCAGAGCAGCCTGGTGGAAGGCTAGGACGCGGGCACATGAGGCTTCCGGTGCTTCTGGTTGCTGGGGTTGGCGAGCGTGGGGGCAGGGGCTGGTAGGAAGCGCAGCTAGAGAAGGAAATGGAGGCGGGGAAGACTTGATGGTCCTGCTAAGGTATTTGGATATTTTCCTGTAGGCAATAAGAACCCTTCAGACCTCTTAAACAGGGAGAAAACCCGACCGGATGTGCGACTTTAGAAAGCTGGCTCCTAACTTCGGTGGGATCGCTGCTGCGTGCAGAGCAAGACCGGACCCAGCAGTAGCAGTCAGAATGGTGGTTTTCAGTCCGGCTGCACCTGGAGTCTCCTGGGGAGATTTAAAAAATACTGATGTCTCTGTTCCACCCACAGAGACTCTGATATAATTGGTCTGGGATATAGCCTGGGCTTTGGAAATTTTTAAATGCTTCCCAGGGGATTCTAATTTGCAGCCCGGGCAGAGAACCACTAATTTAAGAGGTGGGGAAACGGAGGTGTCTGAGGGATGTTAGGTGTGTCAGGCTTGGGCAGGACCATTCCCCGGGGCTTCCTTACAAAGTGTTTTCTTTCTTTCTTTCTTTCTTTCCTTCTAGAAGTGTTTAGGAGGTCAAGTCTTGAACTTGATGGCTGGTTCTCAAGTGACTGTGGGGGAGCAGGGAGGCTCTGAGTTCATCAGGACCAGGACGGAGACATTGCTGCTGGGAAACAGAATCTCAAGAATGAGCTGACTGGTGACGGCAGGGGGAGGGGGGAAGGAGATGAACAACTTACTCAAAGTATAAGCTGTTTTTGAATTAGTGTGCACACGCATACTTCCCCTTCACCCCCATTTTGTCTACATTTTGCTTTAATTTTCTTCCTCAGATTGATTGGGATGGGACAGAAAGCGTCTAAATAAACTGCGTTGAAAGTTTTATATTTAGCCTGTCTGAACTCTGGCTAATTTGTGAACACCACACCAACAAAAGCAGCATTTATTTTAAACTCCAGAAAGGGTTTATTCAGTTTCTTTCTTTTGTTTTTTCCATGCATTGTTTTCCTGCCGCTGAGAGAGCTCCAGGCCACAGGGTTCCCCCCCATTCTGTTTAGCCCTTCTAAGAATTACTCAACCCGGGAACACTGAGAACATTTGGGCACGTCCCAGCCCCAGCACCGTGGCGTTAACCCCTCCTTGCACAGAGACGGGCTCTCCGGGTTGCTGTGCTCCCGCTTGGGGCTCCTGGTTTCTGCCTTGATGATGCGACTTTGGGGTTAAACGCAGTTTGCAATTTCTAAAAAAAAAAAAAAGAAAAAGAAAAGAAAAAAAGGAAAAAAAAAGCCTGATTTATCAAAAGAGGCTCCCGAAGAAGAACATGCACATCTGCAGTGGTGTGCAACATCTGAGAAGGTGGGAGTGCTCGCTCAGGGCCCTCGAAAGCTCAGATTTGGGCCCGGAATCAGGAGAAAGACTCTATTGGGGTTTCTCCGATCCCCATCAACTTCTAAGCCTTCCTGTTGAAATCCCTGACAGTGCCTTTGACAGCCTGTTATTATCTCCAATAAAACCTGTCCCCAATCAGCGGGTCCTGCTGCTCCCCCACTTTCCAAAAAGGTGTCGAATGGTGACACCTTTTGACCATGGGGGCATGGAGAGTTAAAAAACAGATTCTAGAAGTTCCCGGGGACTTGACTCTTTATGGAGGCTGTGTTAGGCTCAAACTCTTTCCTTTCCTTTTATTTTATTTTTTTCATTTTCACCAGAGTGGAATTAACTACAGCAAGAGAACGAACGCCTCCAGGTTTACGGTTGGTTGTATGGCTTATTGTGTATATATCCTATAAAACCAAAAACCATATGGAGAATTCTGCTTTCTTGGCTTTTTGTGCGTGTGTACCAGGAAGTAGTAAAATGTTTTGAGGTGCTATTAAGTCTTTAAGTTACAAAAATCAAGATTCCACCTTAAAAATTTTCCACCCTGTACGTTGTTGCCTAGCCTGGGGGGGGGCTGAGTGCATGCCAAATATCTATCAGAGAGTGATTTATGATATAGGATATGTTCCCCAGCCCAAGTGGAGACTGTGTCGTTGAAACACGAGAAAGGGGAGGCCCTGCTCTCTCTCGAAACCATGATGACTGGTTTCTGTTTGGCTTTTCGGAGAGCGCACACAGTCTAAAACGTGCCGCATTTTTTAGCACCAAAACCAAGGCAAGGAACAAAACACCATCCCGACTAAAGAAAACCTTCATTCCTCTTTGCCCTTTGTTCAGGGTTGTTTCCACTTCTAATGATGGCTGTTTTGTCCTCCAAACCTCGCCCCCCGCCCACCCACCTTCGTGGCTGTTCATCTCCAGAGCCCTGAAAGAAAATACAGCAGTGCTGTGCTGGCAATTAAAATATTTAAAAATGAAATCTCAGCTCCATGTTTTAAATGTTTCCTGCACTTTCCAATCTACTATGACTAAGAATATATTGTGATTTCGGGTTTTTTCTGATCTGCAAATGTTTCCTTTGCAGCTGTGAAGAAGTATATCTCCCATATGGCTCTCAGGACATTTCCAGTTTGCTTAGATAAAGCAATATGGACCGAAAAAAAAAAAAAAGGTTGAAATTTTTGTTGATGTTGACGTGCATTGCTTATCTTCTAAATGTGTACTTGGTTTCCAAGTTCTCTTCCATCATTATTATTTTTTGATGTCTACCTATTCTTTGAAAACATGGTTTCTAATGGCTCCATAATTTATGACATCATGATATACATAACTGTTTCCTTATTACAGAACATTCAGCGCATTTCCATTTTTAATGGAGCTGTCATTATAAATAACAATGAGATAAATGCCTATGGAGCTTTGGCCCTATTTCTGTTTGCTTTTTTAGGACAGATATTCCAATAGCTGGCATGACTAGGTCAAAGGTTATGAACCTATTTTAACAATTTTGGTACGTATTTGTACCTGGGTTTAGAAAGTCTACACGACACTTTACTACCATCGCTCTTGGTCGAGTTTGTGTCAAACTCATTATATTCTTCAGTACTCTGCTGGGTGGTGGTTATTTTTTAAGTCTTTTGCAGTTCAATATATATAAAATGATAAACTTAATTTTAATCAGCATTCCTATAATTATTAAGAGAACATATCTTTCAATTTTTGAGTTTTTAGTGGCTTGGTTTAGGAAGATTTCCCCAAACCCACATTTGGTATACTAGACATTTCTTTTGAAACCTCTCAGACTATACATGTCCCTTTGACAACCTGGGAATTAACTTTCTATTAGAACCACCGAGTACTGTATGGAAATCTGGCCAGAACTTGAACAAGTGGTACCAACCCAAAGGGTATCTTAAGCCTCCCAAGTCAGTCTAACTCAGGACCTACCCAGCGCAAACCACTCTCTCCAAAAGATTGTGAAAATCTTGCTTTTGTGGTAGCATCCTCTGCAGGTGTGTGTTAATGGTCCAGAGAACTGGGGCAGATTGCTTTTTGGTTTTGATTCTGCTCATAAACTAGTAACCCATTTAACAAACAATTCTTGAACTTTGGCTTTTTTTCCCCCTCAAAATGCATTTTTGGATCATCTTTACCTGTCTCTCTCTCTCTCTCTTTTTTTTTTTCCTTCTTAAAGATATTTATTTGAGAGAGAGAGAGAGAGAGAGAGAGAATGAGTCAGGGTAGGGGGGAACGGGCGGGCAGAGAGGGAGGGAGAAGCAGACCCCCCACTGAGCAGGTGGCCCTGACACAATGTGGGACTTGATCCTAGGACACTTAACTGACTAAGCCATGCAGGCGTTGCTCATCTTTAACTGTCCTATGTTAAAGCTGTTCCTACTGAAGACCTCTGGGATTTTCTTTAATGTACCAGGACCATTGCCAGGTCATCCTTACTACTTGGTTAAGAAGTTGAAAGTGGTAATTGGAGCCATTTTAAAGCCATTTCTGGGACAGCTTCTCACATTCACCCTTGCTTTCCTTTTTAAATTTTGTAAATTATTTTGTATTTATTTATTTTTTTATTATGTTATGTTTGTCATCGTACAGTACATTGTTAGTTTTTGATGCAGTGTTCCATGTTTCATTGCTTGTGTATAATACCCAGTGCTCCCTGCAATCCGTGCCCTCCTTAATACTCACCACCAGGCTCAGCCATTCCTCTACCCCCTCCCCTCTGAAACTCTCCATTTGTTTCCCAGAGTCCATAGTCTCTCATGGTTCATCTCCCACTCCGATTTCTCCCCCTTCATTTCCCCCTCCTTCTCCTAATGTCCTCCGTGTTATTCCTTATGCTCCACAAGGAAGTGAAACCATGTGATTATTGACTCTCTCTGCTTGACTTAGTTCACTCAGCATAATCTCCTCCAGTCCCGTCCACGTTGACGCAAAAGTTGGGTATTCATCCTTTCTGATGGCTGAGTAATACTCCATTGTATATATGGACCACATCTTCTTTATACATTTGTCTGTTGAAGGGCACCTTGTCTTTTTCCACATTTTGGCTATCGTGGACACTGCTGCTACCAACATTCTCCTTGCTTTCCTGTCTTCTAGGTAACCATTTATAGAGCACCTATTGCATGCCATGTACCTTTCATACTCGGTTTTGTTTCAGCTTCATTACCATCCACTGGCGGGTAATTGTATCCAATTGTATAACGATCCATTTTTTTTTTTTAAAGACTTTATTTATTTATTTGACAGAGAGAGATCACAAGTAGACGGAGAGGCAGGCAGAGAGAGAGAGAGAGAGGGAAGCAGGCTTCTCGCTGAGCAGAGAGCCCGATGTGGGACTCGATCCCAGGACCCTGAGATCATGACCTGAGCCGAAGGCAGCGGTTTAACCCACTGAGCCACCCAGGCGCCCTATAACGATCCATTTTTACAGGCATAAATAACTCCGAGAGATTAGGTCACCTCCCTACAGATATAAAGATTATAAGTGGTAGCTGGTAAACACACAGAGGTTCAAATCCCCGTTTAGTAATTATATAGAAGCTGTAGGAATAGACATGTCAAGGCTCTCGAGTAAACCACTGAGTGACTCAGGAAGACAACTGGGTGATTTTTTTCGTTATTAACATGCAGACAAACTGTTTTTTGCTCCCCGAAGAACATATATCACAGTGTTTTAAAGTCATTTTTCAAACGTAATTGCTTCATGTGTAATCATTAGAGTCTCAAACCTAACATTTCTTAGAACGTCTACCAACTCTGGAAGGATTGCCGAAATTTACGCAGTGACCTCAGGCTATTGAATTTATCCCATAGCATTGATTGAACACCTTGGATTTCTGTGCACATGGTTCTTGCAAATTCTTTTGCTTTGTGGCTTAGTAGCAAGGCATTTACCCTCTGAGCAGTGCCCATAAAAACAGGGGTTGATCATTTATGGAAGCTGACCATGGAATATGCTAAGGTGCTTTAAGGACATGCTTTCAGGATGGCCACACTTGGAAACCTGTAGTTCAACTTCCCAGGGGCTCAGGATTTTAAGGATCAGGCTTCCTAGCCTCTTCAGTTTCTGCAAGCTGAGATAACCTGTTGCTATTTTTGAATATAAATAGACTGTATTAGGCATTAAAAGAACTGCCCAAGGGTTTTTCCCCCTTTCCCGTTTTGGTGTTTGGATTGGCAACGGAAGTCTTGAGCTTTGAGACTTGGAAGGCAGCTTCTGCAAACAAACATCCTGTGGACAAAATTGTCAGGCCGGCACTCCGTGTTCCAGGGTGATTGACAGGAAGCAGGGTGTGTGGTGAGGAGGGAGGATGGACACTCTGAGCATGGTGGCTTCCAGTTCCCCCAAACAATAGCCAGGTTCCCAGGGAACGTCACACGTTTCCCATCTACTGGCGTGGAAGTTTGTCTGTTGTGGTGCGAGTTAGGGAGGATGTGGGCTGGGCGGGAAGTGAAAAGGAGCTAGTACTCAACCCAGCAATTACAAACAGAGAACTGAAACCTTTTGATAATGCTCCCATTTGAGGAACAGGAACAAGTAGATATGCAGAGATCAGGGATGACGCCTTAAATCAGACAGCGGCAAAAAAGAGTCATCCGCAGCCATCATGACCAAAGCTAACAGTGGTCCCTCAGAGGTACTGGGCGTGAGGCGGGTGATGCCGAGGAGAGGCGGGGGGAAGTTCAAGCCGTTGAAACGAAACTCACGAGGAAGAGAAAACAGACAGGTTTTAAAGCCCAGCTATGGGCTGGGATTTTGCAGATTGTTTTGCTTTTGGTCTTGTTGTGGGCTTTTATCCTGAGGCTGGTATTCTATGAATTGTTTCCCATGATGCAACTGAGGCTCTAAGAGGTTAAATAACCTTGTTTGACACGACAAAATTAGACCATGGAACAACTGGTGTTAAAGCATCTGCCCTTTGGACTCCTTCCTCTCCCCCAACTCGTTCCGAGTCCTCCTTCCTGTTTCCTCCCTAAACCCACCCAGGTCCTGCCCTCTTCTTTCTGTGCATCTTCCCTGTGGGGAATACAAAGAGAATGTATCGCTCTAGCTCGGTCTCTTCAGCTCCTGGTTTACACTTCCCTTCCCAGTCTTCCCAAACCTTTCCTGGCTGTCTGGCTCATCAGTCCTTTCATATCTCTGGGTCTTCACCTGTTGTTGCCTCTGCTACCCTGACTTTCTCTTCCTTCTCTTGAGCACGACCCACCACCCACTCTTCAAAGTCCAGTCCAAATGCTGGCGTCCTCATGTCCCCCAGCCTCCCTCACTGCCCGGGGGTATCTCACCTTCCCAGTCTCAAAGCGATGTGTGTCTACCTCTGTTATAATCAGCACATGTCATTTCAAAGGTGAATACCCCTAGTTCTTACTAATCCATGTGTAACACACACAATAAGTTTAAATTTAGTCCTGTCTTTTGATAGCTTGATGATGCCCCACTTAGGTAAATATTAGACTTTAATCCTCTTTTATAGATCTGTCTATTTTTGAGAATCATCAAGAATAGTTGTCTGTTTTTAGTCAGTAGTTGCTCTTAGGGGATTTCATGAATTGATGTAAAAAAATACAGTAGGGAAAAGCATTGAAGGGGCCAGTTGGGAAAGAAGGGAGTTCTGGCCAACATTTATTTCCTTCCCTTCCCTTTTCTTCCTTCCTTCATTCCTTCCTTCCTTCTTTCCCTCTCTGCCTCCCACCTCCCTCCTCCCTCCTCCTTCCCTCTCTCCCTCCCTCCCTCCTTCCCTCTCTCACTTTCTCTTTTCCTTCCATGAAGATTTATTGAGTATCACTTAAGTGTTTTGTTGCTGGGATATGCACTGAGGATACACTGCCCCATGGAGCTAATACAAAATTAAACATTACAAATACAACACACAAAATATACAATCGTGAATGGTGATAAATACTATGAAAAAAAGTCTAGGGGTCTATATAAACATAATTCTGGTGGACCTGAGCTGGTCAGGGGAGCTGATGGGTAGTGGCTGGCAGTCAGAAGTGCACTTTTAGAGTAAAGAGTTAAATCAATATGAAGAAGTTCCTGAGGTCAGGTGGCCATGAGGCCCCTTATTAAGGGAAGACCTATGGCTGTTGTTCATGGGAGGCAAGGGGTGACGGGAATTCTGCTTCTACTAGGGAGTAAAGGAATGGCAGTCTCATAACAGTGCTTGATTTTGTTGACTTTGCTCAGGTGGTAGAATCTCAGAAAAGCCAAGTCATCAAACATAGAAAGGTGCATGACTCTAATTCTTGCATACTTGGTCAGAAAAACAGTAGAGCATTGAAGACTGGTGATGAAATTCCTAGATTTTTTTTCAGGTTGCATTTACCTGGAAATTCCCCATGTCTATAGGAAGGAGACTGCTCTTGTGGTGTGTTTACAAACACACACACACACACACACACAGACCACACACTATTTTTTTTTTTTTTTTTGCACAGAACTTCTCCCCTTAACTTCGTAGAAGATTAGTTACTCTTTGTTTTAGGTGTTCCTAGGATTGCTGAGAAACAAGGGTAAATGGGTGGTGGTGGGCGTGGTGAAGGAAGAAGTGAAACAGGCAGAATAGGTCACCCAGATTCATCCCATGAATCAGAATGCTTAGGGGTAATTCACAAACGATTTCATGGACTGTTGTCCTACACATGAACATCCCATCTGGGACCCTGTGTCCCTTCGCTGTGTGTGTGTGTGGGCCTTACAAGTAACTTGTGATTTGGAGAGATCCAGTGAACAGAGTGTCAGAAGCAGACGCTGGAGCACAGATGATGTCCCCCAAGACACTAAAAGCCAACATGCTCTTTATCTGCATACTTTAGGGAGTCATGGAGATACGATTCAACCACACATTTATACGCAACGTGAAACCTTTATGAGGCATAGGCTGTTTGCCAGATGTCTATTCTCTTTCCTTCTCTTCCCTCCCTCCCTCTTTCTTTCTCTCTCTCCCTACCTTCTTTCCTTCTTTCCTCTGTCCCTCCGTCCTCCCTTCCTTCCTTCTTCTTCCTTTGAAGTGCAATTTTGGGGAGAAACTTAGTGATAACATTGAGGAAGCTGTATTGTATTTAATTTCAGAATGGTTCTGATATGTCTAGATTTGTACCAGTTTATATTCTCACTATTTCTGTTCAGAGGAAAAAGTCAAAATTCCCGGTCTTGGCATTGGAAACTTCGCACACCTGGTTCTTAACTACACTCCCAGCCTTATCTACTCTGACTCCCCTGCCCCAGGCAACCTGGTTTCCCCATTGTTCTTGGAATAATCTTGTTCCCTTTGTTCTCGTTCCTGCATCTTACCGGAGCTGACCAACCCCCCTACTCCTATGCTCTCTCCCAGTTGCACAGGCGCTCCTAATCTACCTCCTACATGACCCCACTCAATCCTACCCACCTCCACCTTGAATGATCTCCCTCTTCCTTGAACTCACAGCACTTTGAGCTTATTTGGCAATTAATCCTGCGTGGGTTTGTGCAAAAGCTTGTTTTGTTGGATGATATTGTTGTGTAACTCACATTATCATTTCATTTTTCTACTTTGTATTTTCTACTGTCTTGTAACCTCCCAAAGAGCCTGAAAAAACTGGTCTTCTATGTTTTGGTTACCCTAGCTGTTCGAAACACTGCATTATCTAAGCGAATCATGTGTCTTTAATAAATTGCTTATTTATTTATTGAAAAGATCATTTTCACTCTTCAATCTATCAGATGAAAGGTTATAGAGAAGCAAGCTGATATCTATTAAAATGCTATTTATTAGGCACAGGGCTAAAAGTTTCATGATACACCCTGATTTAACTCTTCCTCAAATCTGGTAAATCCATTATGTTTGATATTAGTTTTACAGATAAAGAATTTCATTTAGAAGTTTTGAACTTTTTGCTTGGGATCACACAGAGTGTATGTCAGAGCTTGCTTATCTTTCTTCCCCTATAACCCTGTGTTCACGGAAACATTCATGAAAACAAACATTCACAGAGTAGAGATGTAATGACAAGCAAAAATCTACCCAGGTCCTGTTTTCATGGTACTTTGGTGAGTGGAAAAATATACACAAAACACAAAATGACTTAAATAAATGTAAAAGGGCAACTCTGTGGAGTGCCGGGCTGGAGAGCCCTGCTGTCGGGAAAATGAATGATAGACCGTTGAGCCAGCCCAGAGAAGGAAGGAAAGGTTTTTTCCTTCTTGTTGAAATAAAACCTGGACTGAATGTGTAGGATGAGCAAGGGTCAACCAGATGAATGAGGAAGGAAGAACACACCCAGAGAGGCACCAGCATGGGCAAAGGCCTTGTGGTAGAGAGAGAATGTCAGGTAAGAAAGACTGGAAGATTCCAGTGTTACTGGAGTGTGTGTGTGTGTGTGTGTGTGTATGTGTATGTGTGTGTGTGTGTTTGTGCACGCACGCGTGCACGTGTATAGTGTGGATGAAGAGAGGAACACAGAGAGAGAGAGAGAGAGATTGATGCGGTGTGAAGCTAGAAATACAAGTCTCTCTGCTTGTCTTTGTCTTTCTCCTGAAAACAGTGAACGCATTCAGGACTTTGGGGGATGGGTACGACATGATTACTCTGTGCGATATGGAGAGCAGTCAGAAGAAGGGCAAGAGTGGTTGAAGGTAAACCAGGCAGGAAACTACTAAGCCAGTGGTTGAAGGTAAACCAGGCAGGAAACTACTAAGCCAGTGGTTGAAGGTAAACCAGGCAGGAAACTACTAAGCCAGTGGTTGAAGGTAAACCAGGCAGGAAACTACTAAGCCAGTGGTTGAAGGTAAACCAGGCAGGAAACTACTAAGCCAGTGGTTGAAGGTAAACCAGGCAGGAAACTACTAAGCCAGTGGTTGAAGGTAAACCAGGCAGGAAACTACTAAGCCAGTGGTTGAAGGTAAACCAGGCAGGAAACTACTAAGCCAGTGGTTGAAGGTAAACCAGGCAGCAAACTACTAAGCCAGTGGTTGAAGGTAAACCAGGCAGGAAACTACTAAGCCAGTGGTTGAAGGTAAACCAGGCAGGAAACTACTAAGCCAGTGGTTGAAGGTAAACCAGGCAGGAAACTGCTATACCAGGTCTGGTGATGGAGAAAACAGTTGGCCTAGTGAAGGGACGGTGATGGGAGTTTGATGCAGAACAGGGATGCGTTAGAGAGCTAAGG
Source organism: Lutra lutra (assembly GCF_902655055.1). Classification (NCBI taxonomy): domain Eukaryota; kingdom Metazoa; phylum Chordata; class Mammalia; order Carnivora; family Mustelidae; genus Lutra; species Lutra lutra. Next base: position 40,928,971 of record NC_062290.1, on the reverse strand, counting down.
GAGAGGTGGTCCAATGGAGAGGGCTTGCTGATGGATTGGACATGGGGATGAGGAAAAGAATAGTGACACAGACTATTCTAAAATTTCTGCCTACAAATGTTGCTGGATGATAGGGCCATTCTTTGTCCAGGGAACTGTGAAGACAATCAGGTTTGAGGTGCACATTTATAACAATGGATTTGAATATATTGTAAGATCTCATTTAGATATTTAAGATGAGATGTTAATTTGCATCAATATGCCTGGGGTTTGTTTATTTGTTTGTTCATTTATTTATTTAATAAGAGTTTATTTACTTATGAGAGAGAGAGAGAACTGGGGGTGGGGGTGGTGCGGAGGGAGTGGGACAAACAGACTCCATGCTGAGTGCAGAGTTGGAGTTGGGGCTCCATCTCGGGACCCTGAGACCATGACCTGAGCCATGAAACCAACAGTCAGATGCTCAATCCACCAAGCCACCCAGGAGACACCTGAGATGGAAAGTCATGAAAACCTATGTAGGGTTAATTATGAAAGCTATGAGAATGGAGAAGGTGGTCTGGGGAGCCTTCTGAGTGATCCCAGATTTCAGGGTCTGTTGGAGGCCCCGAAGACCCTGCAAACATGATACCCAGCCTCTGGTTTAAAGGGGCTCCCAGTTGAGTCTACACTTTGGTTTGTCAGATTCCAAGTCCGCAGTTTTTCAGTGACATCATCCTTTGAGAAGGCAAAGGCTAGAATGAGTGGGAGTCAATGCTGTAATCCTTGACCTTTAAGGGTTTTTTCAGCTTTGTTTTCTAAGACATGGTTTCCTGCCACTGTTTTGGCACATTTGTTGTTGGATTGAGAAACATTAGTGTGTATTATATTTGGCAGTTATGCTCATTACCTTACAGTGTTTGTGTGAACTTAGGAGGTATAAACTTTTTACTTTGCAAACAGGAAAACAGAGGCCCAGGCAGGGTTAGGAGAGTTTTGAGTGAGATCACCAGAGGCCCGGAAATAAAGATTAGAATCCACTACATCTTAACTCCCAAAGCAATTTCCATGCCTCTGAAGTATGCTGTCTTGACATGCTGTGTTTTGATTTTTTTTTTTTTTTCCCTCCACAAGACCAGGAAGAGTGACTGGAAAAGGGGCTGGTGTTGTTGTCCTAAAAGGGTTCCTACTCCTGATCTCTCCTTTGTACTCAAGACCAAACCCTGATCCTAAAGGTGATTATTAGTCTCCGAGTCATCAGTGTCATCAGCACATTTGTGCGGGAAAAAGAGTGAAGGAGAAAACAATACTGCTTCCATTCCAATAACATGTATTTCGTGGTAATAGCAATAAACCAGAATAGAATAGTTTGAGAGAAATTGAAAGGATAAATTTTAAAAAGAGAATATTGACTTAAAGAAATGTTGAGGAATAGTGACTCTCCAAAATCATTGTATGTAAGGGAGATGTGAGTTTAAAAAGTGATGAATTCAAATAAATAGCTTTTCCATTTGGCAAAAGATTCCAAACAGTGCAGAGGGTATGTAATGCGAAGACCTCCATTCCAGCATTGCTCCCCAGAGCCCAGTTCCTCTATCTCAATGTAACAAACATTACCAGTATTGGTATTTATTTCTCCAGAGATATTCTATGGGTATCTACTTTTTTTTATATACAAGCAGAAGTTTGTGACATCTAGTGCTTTGTGATTTTTTTCACTACAACATCACTCCATATCTGTTGCATAAATTCTGCCTCATTCTCTTTAATGGCTGTAGAATACTCCATTATAAATGTCCTCAAACTTAATTAAACCAGTCCTCTACCAATGGATGTTTAGATTTCCAGTCTTTGGCTGTTAAAACAATGTCGAAAGGAATATATATTCTCGTATATTCCACTTGATACATAGGTGAGTATAGATGTAGGAGAAATTCCTAGATGTGTAATTGGTGAGTCAGAGTATTTATGTATTTATGATTTTGAAGGGCATTAGAAATGGCTTTATAAAGATTAACTAATTATTATTCTCTCAAGAAATGCGTGAGAATGTTTGCTTTCCCCAACCACTTGTTAATTATCATTTTATTTCACTAATATGCGAACTGTTTTTTAATTATATGGAAACTATCTGATTTGTCCCAGGGTCTTCCTCAGGAATTAAGAGGCTTCTAGATTCTACTCTTTTAGCTACTCAGAGAGATTTAAGAATTTCTCAGTGCACCTATGGCACATGGCCCAATGGTCATGAGACAATGAAGGGAGAGGAAGTTAACATTTACCGTGTCTTAAACTGTGTTACTCAATTTGTTTTATTCATTCAGCTAATATTTATTAAATACCTACTCTGTGCTCTGTTTTTGGTGCTTGAAATTCACTAGAAACAATGCAGACTTAGACTCTTGACCTCTAGGGGCTTACTTTTTGGCAGGGGAATAGGACCATAGAAAAATTTGATAAATGCCTAAGTGAAAAGGGGATTAATGTGCAAAAACAAAAATGTAAAATAAGGTAATGCAGATTAGGAGTGCAGGGGCTGAGAAGTTTCATAGATTAGACAGGGCAGTCAAGGAGGGCCTCATGGAGAAGATGATGTTTGACAAAGACTTAGAAGTGTTAGGAAGTTAGCCCAGCATTATTGAGGGAAGAGCTTTCTGACCACAGCCTATGAGTTAAGAAAGGGCTTAAGGTGAGAATGTGCCTAGGGACTTCCTATGTGGCCAGGGCACAGCAGGTGAGGTAGGAGGCCCACGCAGGTGATACCAAGCCTTGCCAGTCATTCCCTCAGAGTGAAGTGGGGATAGCGTGGCGAGGTGTTGGGCATGTGATGTGATCTTCATTTTCAAAAGTGTGACTCTGAGTGGTGTGTTGAAATAGACCGAGGAAGAGGAGGCTGTTGTAATCCAGGTAATTCAGGAGAGAGACCATGACAAGCTCAGGTCGTGGTGAGACAGCAATGAAGGGCGTGTGCAAAGTGGTCTGATTCTGCATGTGGTGTGCTCATAGAGAGGACAGGATTCCCTGAGAGGTTGGGGCACCAGCTGTCAGAGCAATAGAAGAGTTAAGAACAAAGATCTTGGCATTTCTACATGAAACTTTCTTGTAGATTTTCTGCATGAGTTTCCATCCATCAATAGGGTAAAGCTCATGGATACAGCACAATCTGGGGACAAGACTAGGAGTTCACTTCGATGAGTCTGCAGTTGAGTCTGTATTGTGTGTGTGTGTGTGTGTGTGTGAGAGAGAGAGAGAGAGAGAGAGATACTGAGGCTGATCTGGGTTGGAGGAAAAGCAAGAGAATTGGATATTATATATATTTTAATATGCACAGTAATAGACAGTGCACTTGAACTTGAGGTCTCTTGGTTCCAGCTGCTGGTGAGAACACTGACAGAGTGTATGCTATGGAGACCAGACCCCGAGGATTGTGGACCCCATTGAGATGGTCCCAATCATAGGAGGCAAATTTTGAGGCAGAACCAGTTTCCTTGGAACTAGCCTATTTTGGGTAATATCTAGTTTTTCTCCTCCAACTGCACTCTTTTGAGCCTCAACTCATGTCGTAGAGGGGGATTTCTCAGTTTATTTTGGTATCTCAACATCCTTTCTCATGGCAGTGGTTATATTCTTAGTTATTCCATAGAAAAACTAAGTTCCCCTTGACATCCGGGTGTGGGAAGGTTTTGTTTGACAGCAACTCCTGTTAGACCATTGCAACCCAGGAGACCTGCGAAAGAGAGGAACAATGTCCTAAAAAATGAAACACAGTTGTCAATAAAGTTCCATTGTTTTCTAAAGTGACTCAAGATCCCATGTCTTGTACACTTAATTTGGTGTTTAGCTATTGATTTATTTTTAAGAATTTTAAAATTTATTTGTCAGATAGAGAGAAAGAGAGAGAGAGAGAGCGAGAGCACGAGCACACAAGCAAGGGGAGTGGCAGGCAGAGGGAGAAGCAGGCTCCCAGCTGAGCAAGGAGTCCAATGTAGGACTCGATTCCAGGACCCTAGAATCATGACCCAAGCAGATGCTTAACTGACTGAGCCACCCAGGCCTCCCTTAATTTGGTGTTTAGCGCTCTCTTACTGGCTTTTTCATTTATCTTTCTTAAATTAGGCTTTGACAGATGATTGAGAAAGACTTTTTAGTGAGTACATGTTCAGGCTTTGACGTCAGATAGCTCCAAATATTCTCGCCTCTCTGACTTGGGACAACTTCATTAAGTCATTTTCTCAAACGTTGAAATGGAGGTAACAGGAGGATCTGTCTCAAAGAGTTAAGAGGAAGACTCAGAGAGAATAGAAGCAAATTCTTAGAATGGCTTCTTGCACAGAGCACCAATCAAGAAGTAGTTATTCACTGTGGAAGTCCCTCAAAAAATTTAAAAGTAGAAACACCAAATGAGCCAGCACTGCTACTTCTGGGTATTTATTCAAAGAATTCAATTCAGGATCTCGAAGAGATATTAGCACTCCCATGTTCCTTGAAGTACTCTTGACAATACCTAAGATGTGGAAACAGCACAAATGTCCATGATGGATAAATGGGTAAGTCAGTGTGGTATATACGTATAATAGAATGCAATTCAGCTTTAAAAAAAAGAAGGCAATTCCTTAACATGTGGCAACATAAATGGACCTTGAGGACATGATGCTAAGTGGAATTAGCAAGATGCAGAAAGACAAAGATGACATAATTCCACTTATATGAGGTACCAAACCAGTTGAATTCATAGAAATAAAGAGTGAAATGTTCGTCACCAAGGGCTATGGGGAAGGGGAATTAGGGAATTATGAATCAACAGGCATAAAGTTTCAGTTAAGAAAGATGAGTAAAGTCTAGAGCTCTGCTGTACAGTGTAAGAGTCGAAAATACTGTCCTGTACACTTAATTTCTGTTAGGAGAGTAGATCTCATGTTATGTTCTTACCACAAGACAAAAAGAAAATAATTACTATCACTAGTATTAATCTAGTATGTACAATGACCTATATAAACAGTTTATGTAATAAAGGTGATATTTGCCAAAATCTTGTATTTAAAAGAAAAAAATTTAATATCATATAGAACAGCATTTTGTAAATATTTTTCACAACAGCACTTTTTTTCAAATGACATCTTCAAACCATTCTGATTTATAAAATAAATAATATTCAAAATGCCTTTAAATTAGAAGCATTTGATAAGTTTAAACACACATCAATTATTAAAAGGTCAATTGACAAACAGCGTGCACTTGTTTTGATGGACACAAATTAACCAGAAGTTAAATAACAGTGCCTGGCCCATACCTGTTTGGACATCCTGCTTATGGCTACATTTTATTTTGGTTGCAATGTGTGAAGGAAATCTTGATACACACATGTAATTAGTTGCAGACAATAACTTAAAAAAAAAAAAAACAAAAAAAACCTCACCTTGCAATTCTCAAGATATGTATCAAATATTCTTAGTTACAAGTTTGAAAGAAGAGCAATAGGTAAGTTTTGTTTGAAGATGAATAGCGAATTATTGGAACAGAGGACCTGCTCACACTGCTTGTCAATCCAAACAAACCCTACGGGAAACACTAACACCATTTATACAGAGCATATATGAGGTTTCCATGTAATTTTGTTTTTCTCTAACTGGACTTATTTTTGTAATTCTAAGAGTCCCAATGCAAATTTCCGGTAATGCAAGGTCTTCTTTTCTTCCATGGGGTTGTGTCTGGATCTCTTGAATGCTTACATGGTGCCCAGGCAGAGTGGGGAGAAGAACAGCTATTTCCATATCATCAACCATTCCTGCTGGTTCTTCTAGCCAGTGGCTGCCTGCTCACCCAGGTCATTCTTTTTCAGTCTGGGCCCAACTGGATGGCCACTAGAGGCTAAGCTCCTCAGCCTTCTCTGCCTCCTCCCTTTCCCTTCTCCACTCCCTCTTCTGTCCTGTGGTTGTGTCTTCCTCTGGCTCATGGAAAGCATCTTGTTGAACTAACCACTTCACCATAATGATGGATGTGTGGGGACATTCCAAGGCTCTTCTGCTAGCTTGCCTTCCTGGTTCCATCTGCCCTGGATGCTACGGACAGTTGGGTCTTTCGGCAGTCTGGGTCTTGGTCAGAAGGACAACAAGCGTCTTGCTCTCAGGCCCTTTAACCTGTCCGGGGACTTCTATGTACCTATTCTCTTCCAAGATTTAGTCGGGTTTGCCACAGAGATTGTGAACACCCACACCAGCATGGAACTTGGAACCTCTCCTCCGACATTCCTCTTCCTTCCCTAGGCGGAGTTTCTTAATGTAAGCATACCTCGACAGCTGAGCAATCTCTATTAGAGTGTCCTTCTTTGTATGTGTAGATATGCAGAAGAATCTAGAGCAATTCAAGGATATGCACAAAGATAGAAGGAGAAACATTATCTCAAAGTCTAGACCAAAAAAAAAAAAAAAATGGCAACCATATGTTTATGACTTGCATTCTTGGTCTTCAAAGGGTTAAAATTGGTAGAGTGATTTACAGAATAGAACTCTTGTCCGAGCCCCAAATACCTGCCTCTCCTCCATTGCGCCCCACAGAACTGTGTACAACATTCTATGAACATTCTGCCGTTGTTCAGGTAAAAAAATGTAGGTGTTATCTTTAGTTTTTCTTTGTCTCTCATTTTTAAAACTAAACTTTGTATTTTAGAACAGTTTTAGGTTCACAGAAAAATTTAGAAGGTACAGGCATTTCCCATATATCTGCTGTCTCCCCATTATTAACAGTCCCCTCAGGAGTGGTATATTTGTTACAGCTGATGAATCTACACTGATACATGTTTTTTTTTTTTTAAAGATTTTATCTATTTATTTGACAGAGATCACAGGTAGGCAGAGAGGCAGGCAGAGAGAGAGGAGGAAGCAGGCTCCCTGCTGAGCAGAGAGCCCGATGCGGGGCTCCATCCCAGGACCCTGGGATCATGACCGTAGCCCAAGGCAGAGGCTTTAACCCACTGAGCCACCCAGGCGCCCCTACACTGATACATCTTTATCACAGTTTCCATTAGGGTCCACAGAATGTTGTACAGCCTGTGGGGTTTGATCAATTTCTCGTGACATGTGACCACCAGTATTGAATCATTCAGAGCAGTTTCATTGCCCTAAAAATCCTTTGGGCTCTGTCAGTTCATTCTTCCCTTCCCACCAACCCCTGGCACTCCCTGATCTTTTTACTATTTCCATAGCTTTGACTTTTTAAGAATGTCAGGTTGTTGGAATTGTATATATAGTATGTAGACTTTTCAGCCTGGCTTTTTTCATTTAGTCACATGCATTTAAGTTTCCTCCATGTTTTCTCATGACAAGATACTTCATTTTTGTGCGGAGCACCATTCTGCTGTCTGCCTGTACCACAGTTTGCTATCCATTCAGCTACCGACTGACATCTTGGTTGCTTCCAAGTTTTGGTAATTGTGAACAAAGCTGCTACAAGTATTTATGTGCTGGTTTTTGTGTGGATAGAAGTTTCAACCCCTTTGGGTAAATACCAAGGGGCATAATTGCTGGGCCGTATGGTAAGCATACTCAGTTTTATAAGAAACCGCCAAACTGTCTTCCAAAGATACTGAGCTATTTTGCATTTCCACCAGCCAGGAATTAGATTTCTTATAGCTTCCTGTCTTCATCAGCAGTTGGGATTGTCAGTGTTCTGGATTTTGGCTATTCTATAGGTATATAATATTATTTCATCATTGTTTTAATTTGCATTTTCCTGATGAATATGATGTGGAATATTTTTTTTTTTTTTAAAGCATAAGTGGAAGGAGCAGCAGAGGGAGAGGAAGAAGGAGGCTCTCCACCCCGAGCAGGGAACCCGATGTGGGACTCGATCCCAGGACTCTGGGAACCATGACTTCAGCCAAAGGCAGCTGCTTAACCCACGGAGCCACCCAGGTGCCCCTGGAGCAACTTTTCATGTGCTTATTTTTGTCATCTGTATTTTTTTCTCTGCTGTAATGTCTGTTAAGGCCTTTGAAACATTTTTAAAATCTGGTGGTTTGTTTTCTTATTGTTGAATTCTTCGTATTATATTCTTATTGTAAGAGTTCTTTGTATTTTGCATAACAATCCTTTATCTGATATGTCTTTTGCAAACATTTTTTTCCAGTCCATGACTTGTATTCTCATTCTCTTGACAGTGTCTTTCCCAGAGCAGACATTTTTTAATTTTAAATGAAGTCCAGCTTATCAATTCTTTGTTTGATGGATTGTGCCATTCTATTTTATTTTTATTTTATTTTATTTTTTAAAGATTTTACTTATTTATTTGACAGAGATCATAAGTAGGCAGAGGGGCAGGCAGAGAGAGAGAGGGGAAAGCAGGCTCCATGCTGAGCAGAGAGCCTGATGCGGGGCTCGATCCCAGGACCCTGGGATCATGACCTGAGCTGAAGGCAGAGGCTTAACCCACTGAGCCACCCAGGTGCCCTATTTTATTTTTTTTTAATTGACGTATAATTGTTTTACCATGTTACATTAGTTCCAGGTACACAACATAGTGATTCAACAAGTGTATACATTATATTATGCTTATCACAAATGTAGCTACCATCTACCCCTATACAATGTTATCATAATACTTTTATCTTTATGACTTATTAATTTCATAACTGGAAGCCTATATCCCAATCCCCTTCACCCATTCTGCCAATCCCCCCACTTTTCTCCCTTCTGGAAACCATCAGTTTGTTTTCTGTATTTATGAGTCTCTTTCTGCCTTTTGTCATTTGTTTGTCTATTCATTTTTTGTTGTTGTTCAGATTCCACATATAAGTGAGGTCATATGGTATTTGTCCTTCTTGGACTTATTTCACTTAGCATAATAGCTTCTAGGTCCATCCATGTTGTTGAAATTGGCAAGATCTCATCCTTTTTTATGGTTGAATAATATTCCATTTCATGAACACACACGCACACACTCTCTACATCTTTATCCATTCATCTGTTGATGGACACTTGGGTTGATTCCGTATCTTGGCTATTGTAAATAATGCTGCAATAAACATAGGAGTGCATATATGTTTTCAAATTAGTTTTGTTTTGTTTTGTTTTCTTTGGGTAAATACCCAGTAGTGGAATTACTGGATCATATGGCAATTCTATTTTTAAGTGTTTGTGGAACCTCCATACTGTTTTCTACTGTGGCTGCACCAAGCTTACATTCCCTTCGACAGTGCATAAGGGTTTTCTCTGAATAGTTGCTAATATCTGTTATTTCTTATGTTTTTGATTTTATCATTCTGTCAGTGTGAGGTGATACCGTGGATTTGATATGCATTTTCCTGATGATTAGTGATGTTGAGCATCATTTCATGTGTCTCTTGGCCATCTGTACGTCTTGTTTGGAAAAATGTCTATTCAATCCCTCTTAAGCCAGCTTATTATTATTATTTTTTTACATTGAGTCATGTAAGTTCTTTATACGTTTTGGATATTAACCCCTTATTGAATATATCATTTGCAAATGTCTTCTCCCAATCAGTAGGTTGCCTTTTCATTTTGTTGATAGTTTCATTTGCTACACAAAGACTTTTTATTTTAGTGTAATCCTAATAGTTTGTTTTGCTTTTATTTCCCTTGGTTGAGGAGAGATATCTAGAAAAAACGTGCAAAGGTTGATATCAAGGAAATTACTGCTAACATTTTCATCTATAAGTTTTATGTGTCAGGTCTCATATTTAGGTCTTTAATTCACTTGAGTTTATTTTTGTCTATAGTAAGAAAGTGGTCCAGTATTATTCTTTTGCATGCAGCTATACAGTTTCCCCAGCACCACTTATTGTAGAGACTGTCTTTTCCCCATTGTATATTCTTGTGTCCTTTGTCATAGATTAATTGGCCATAAAAGCATGGGTTTATTTCTGAGGTCTCTATTGTGTTCCATTGACTTATGCGTTTATTTTTGTGCCAGGTCCATACTGTTTTGATTATTTTAGCTTTGTAGTATACCTTGAAATCTGGAATTGTGATGGACCATGCCTTCTTAAAAAAATCACTGCCAAACTCAAGGTCATCTAGATTTTCTCCTGTGTTATCTTCTGGGATGTTTGTAGTTTAATATTTTATATTTAGATCTGTTACCCATTTTGAGTTTTGTGGAGGGCATAAGATCAGTGTTTTGACTCAGTTTTTTGCATGTGGATATCCAGTTGTTTCAAAACCAGTTGTTGAAAAGATTATCTTTTCTTCATTGTATTGCCTTTGGTCCTTTGTCGAAGATCACTGGCTATGTTTATGACTTATTTATATCTATTTCTGGGCTCTCTATTCTGTTCTATTGATCAATTTTGTTTGTTCTTTCACCAATACTACACTGTCTTGATTACTTTTGTTTTATAATAAATCTTACAGTTGGGTAAGATCAGTCCTCCGATTTTGTTCTTTTCAATATTGTCTTTGTTATTTTGGATCTTTTGTCTCTTATATAAACTTTGGACTCAGTCTGTTAATAGACACAAAATAACTTGCTGGGATTTTTAAATGAACCTCATTGAATCTATAAACAAGTTGGGAAAAACTGACATGTTGACAATATTGAGTCTTCCTATCTATAAACATAGGAATAATTCTCTATTTAGTTCTTTGATTTAGTTAAGAATTTTGATCAGAGGTTTGGTTGATGTTTTATAGTTCTCCTCCTATAGCTATCATAGATATTTTATTAGATTTTTATCCAAGTATATATATTTATTTTTGGTGTGAATGTAAGTGACATTGTGTTTTCAAAGTTCAAATTTCACTTGTTCATTATTGGTAATTAGGAAAGTTGACTTTTCCACCTTGTATCCTATAACATTGTTATAATTGTTTATTACTTCCAGAAATTTTTTGTTGATTCCTTCAGGTTTTCTACAAAGATGATCATGACATCTGTGAATAAAGATAGTTTTATCTCTTCCTTCCCAATCTACATATCTTTTCTTATATTTTCTTGTCTTATTGCATTATTTAGGACTTGCAGTACAATGTTGAAAAGCATTCATGGAAGGAAACCTCCTTGTCTTGCTCCTGATCTTACTGGGAAAGCTTTGAGTTTCTCATCATTAGGTATAATGTTAACTGTAGGGATTTTTGGTGGCTATTCTTGATTAAATCCAGGGAATTTTCCTGTATTTCTAGTTTACTGAGAATTCTCATCACAAATAGTTGTCAGATTTTGTCAAATGATTTTTCTGCATCTATTGATAAGATTATGCAATACTCTTGATATGATGGACTATACCTTCAAATGCTGGACCAGCTTTGCATATCTGGGATAAAGGTCTTTTATTCTTTGCATCCATCAATAAATGCAGTTTCACCTCCAATACATTCCTAGAATCTGAACACTACTGCTCTCTTGCTTTCCAGTCTCTAATCCACCATCATATGTCTCCTAATGGTGGTAACTTCCTAGTCACTTTCCCAGTCTTCTCTTGCTATGCCCCCATATTATTTAAAGAGTGAAAACAATCCTTTAGGCATGTAAATCAAATGACATCACTCCTCTGCTTAAATGTTCCAAAAGCTTACCATTATCAGAAGGATGAAATTCAATCTTTTCCTTATTGCTCATATGATATAGCTCCTGTCAACCTCCTTGATCTTTTCACTGTTTTGACATTCAAATTTTAAATTTTTTTAAAACTTTTGGAGTAAAACAGGTTTTTGTTGTTGTTTTTACTGTTTATAAGGTTATTTATGATGTTGCAAAAATTTTCTATTTTTTAAAATTCTATATTATCAAGTTTTTCCCCTCTAGTCCTCCATTGAATCTTGGCTGGTACAACCAGACCAACTTTCTTTTTGTATCTGTAATGAAAATTCTCCAGTAAACAAATAGTCGTCTCTACTTTTTCACCATGATCTATGTGTGTGGTTTTTTGTTCTTTAAACTTTTAAATGTATCCTGAATTGAAGTCTCCACACATAGAATATTTTATTACCTGATTTTTGTAGAGCTGGCCTCTTCTCAACATTCGGGTTCTAGTGCTATGCCCTCAAAGAGCCTATTCTAACACCCCATTGAAACAGTCATATGCTCATGTCCCCACTGTTGTTGCACTATCTCTTTATCCTACTTTCTTTTCTAACTCCCTTCTACAAATGTCGGTGCCATAGAATGTCCTGGGTAAGAGAGCAGCAGAACAAGAAAAATCTACATCATGATCTCATGGGACTTACATTCTGGTTAAGGAGACAGACAATGAACAATACATACTAAATACATATTCTATCAGGTAGTAGTAAGTGGTTTTTTTTTAATGTCTTTTTTTTTTTTTAAGATTTTTATTTATTTGACAGACAGAGATCACAAGTATGAAGAGAGATAGGCAGAGAGAGGGGGAAGCAGGCTCCCTGCTTAGCAGAGAGCCCAATGCAGGGCTTGATCCCAGGACCCTAGGATCATGACCTGAGTCGAAGGCAGAGGCTTTAACCTGCCGAGCTACCCAGGCGCCCCAGGTAGTGTTAAGTGTTGTGAAGAAAAATAATGTAGGAAACAGAAACACAAAGTGCTGGGATTGACATGAGAGATTTCAACTTTAAATTGTATGATTAGAAAAAAAGTAAAATAAAAATAAATTGTGTGGTTAGAGAAGTCCTCACCAACAAACAAACAAACAAACAAACAAAAAAAGACTAAAGCTGGTGAGAAAGAACAAGAAGAGGAAACAGCACACGGTAGGTGTTTGAGTAACAGCAATGGGTACTGCCTGGCTAGAGTAGAGTGAGCAAGGGGGATAGGCATAGAAGTTGAGTTCGGTAAGGCAAAGGGAACGGGAATGGACAAGCTCCTGTAGGTCATGAAAGGGGCTTTGGCTTTTCTCAAAATAAGACGAGACCCTTTTGGAAGATTTTGAGAGATATAATTTGAGAGGCACAATCTGACTAACTTTTAAAAGGATCAATTTGAGTGAAGGGTGGAGAATAGGTGATCACAGGAAAAGGTCAGATGAAAGAAGACTGATTAGGAAGCTATTGCAGTGCTCCAAGTGACAGATGTTGGTGACTTGCCCACGATCAGGGCAATGGAGGGGATGTGAACTGGTCACGTGATAGTGCCTTTGCATGTGAAATGCGAGGGAAAGCATGAGTTAGGGAAGACTCTAAGCCACTGGAAGGACAGACTGCCCCTAATGAATTGTGGAACACTGCAGGTGGGACAAGTTTGAGGACAAGGTGGGAAAGTGTATGATTTTGCACACATTCTGGTAAAGATCAATGTCAAGTAGGCAGCTGGATACATAAGTCTGGAGTTCAGCATGGATATGTGTGTGTGTGCTGTGTGAATTTGAATATGCATATGGTTTTAAAATTGTCTTAGAATAATTTAAAAAAATATATTTAAACATGAATTTAAATCATATTTTTGCAGAATTTCTGAGCTAAAATTTCAGAACTTCCATGGAGCTCAGTTTTAAAACTCAGGATACTGTTGATGTAAAAAGTATGACTTGATATAACTATCACGATCAATTTTTTTTTTATGTGTGGTATGGCAAAAAGAAGCTATAGAATTTAGCAATTCATACCCCAAAGGGGCTTATCTTAAGGGTATTTTTATTCCCTCCTATTGAATCTATTTCTCAAAAAAAGTCTGGAGTTTTCTTATATTGTTGGATATGTGTGCGAAGCCTCAATTGCTGACAGGTGCTCTTGATGGAACATGTGCAACGGGACAGATCCCTTCCTTCTTTTTAGGGTTTTATTGGCATGACCTAATGGAGAGATTTTGTGTGATGTGCAAGTCCTCATGATGTACTTTTTAAAAATAGTGTCACTGACACATATCCACTAAAATAAATTAACCCTCCTATCTGACTGATTCATATTTTGGAAACAGCAGCTTCACATACCATTGATGAGATGAGCAAAAGAGTTGGATGAGGTGATAAAGCAAGAGCCCAAGAAGGAGACAGCAGTGTGATAGGCCTTTTAATAGAGCAGTTCAGAGCCAATGAGCATAAACCTAAATTTATATCAGCCTAGGTTGTAATTCAAACTCTGTGACTTTATAGATGGGCAGGACCTAGCCTCTCCAAACTCAAGTTTTGAGAACTACAATTACAACTGTCTGGTAGGAGCAACTAATGAGCAAATACTTGCAAAATACTTGGAATAGCCCCTTGCACATAGCCTGATCTCAATGATTGATGGTTATTATTACCAATAATTCTTTTATTTCAATCTAATGAGTTTGGTCTTTTACGAGATCTGAAGAGTGTAGTGGAATGATTCAATGGTCTCTCTCTCTTATCATATTACATCCGATTCTTTTTTTTCCCATTCAATTCTTTAAAAAACAAAACAAAACATTTAAACCACACATTAATTTCCTCCAGAACTTGGTTTCAGAATGTGATTTGATAAGTTGTGGGCTCGTCTCCTCAATTCAGAGAAGGCTTCTTGTGGAAGTGAGCCCAAGTGAGATGCAGGAACACGCCTTTGAGCAGAGATGATTTCAGATTGTCATCTTTTAATTGGTGAGCAAGACTGTCACCCCAGCCTCAGATTTAGCTGAGCCAGATAGTCCTAGTGAAAATCGGTCTCCAAATCATTAAATCTTATAGTTGAAATCCTTTCACTGCACACTTGAGCATTTGACACACACACAGAGTTCATCTTTCTTGGCTGTAATTTGGACTTATTAAGCATTTTTGTAACACTTTTTTTCCCCCTAAGTTGGCTGCTTTTCATTAGTGGTTCCTCACATCACTCTATGTGAAAGGTGAATACAACAGTCCATATTTTATAGACAAGGAAATTGAGGTCCAAGTAAGGGTAGTGTGGTTTGGCTGAGGACACCAGAAAATTAAATCCTGGAACAAGTAACTAAAGCCAGAGTGCCTTCCTGTTGAGTCATGGCTGACTTTATCAAGGAGACCATTCTTCATAGATGACTCAACAGCTTCAAATAAAACACAAAAGTGATGTCCCCTGCTCTCCCTGAGAACGCAAAATACTTCATAATTTTATGCAGTTATGATGCTGTGACCAGGGGGATCATTCAAAAATCGAATCTGATCAGATCACTTTTCCATAGAGGGGTAGGTTCTGGTTCTCCATTGCCCCAGGATTGAGTCCGATCTCCCTAATGACACAGGCATTAGGCAGCCTGCTCTGTGGTCCTCTGTGTCCCCACTGCCGGCCCCAGTACTCATCTTAGCATCTTCACCGTAGACACTCTGAAGACCACCAGTTCTCTTCATGTGCCTTTGTACATAAAATGGAGGAAAGAACCTTCCTCAATCTCTTTTCATCCTCATTAGTTATAGGTCACATGTTTCAGGAAGTCTCCCTACGCTTCTCAAGGCTAAGTTAGTTGGCCCTTCTGTACACCCAGTCACACCTGATATTTATATCACTTCAAGCACCAAAACTGTATCTTAAAGTAGCCGTTCCCATGAGACTACAATCTCCTTAAGGACAGAGTTTCGTCCTTTATCAGCTTCATTGTAGATCCCTGGTTCCTAGCACAGTGCCTGCAAACAGTGGGGATACAATAAATATGTAAAGATTGTATGAATGAGCAACATGCCTTTGACTTGCCATTTTCCATCTCAGAAAATTATAAAGTTGCTAGACTTTGTGTCAGACTGTGTAGCAAATGCTAGAGCTACGGTAAGTTACAGTTTGACTCTTGAACAGTGGAATTGTTGGCAACTGCCAAGAGGGAGGTGAGGTGAGCTATGAAGGTTACCAGTGTAGGTGTCCAGCTGAAGAAATTTCTCATCCTGGCCCATTGATCTTTTAGAGGTATAAGCAGGGTGACCCCATGTTTCTCCATACTGGTACAAGTTTGCGAGTGGACGTAGGCACCATTGCTAATTATACTTGGACAGTCAGTCTCCTGGGATTGTTTCAGACAAAGTGAGTGTGTGGTCACTCTTGGTATATGGATTACCCGGATGTGCTCTTAGTCCTGAGCTGAATTCTTGGTTTAACAGATCCATCTCAGGGTCACAGCGCTGCTGCTGGGTGGGAAGCTGCACGGTTGCACTAACTGAATCAGCAAAGGGACGTGTAACTGTCAGTTTGCTACATATGGCTTGACAATCCTTTTCCTGCAGGAGCTCTAAACATAGTAGTAGTTATAGCTCCGTGACAGCAGCAGGTGAGAGAGACAGTTAAGCGGTAGTTCTCTGGCTCAGTAAAAGTTTTGGCACCTGGATTTGGATACGAAGAATGTTAACTAGGGAGCTGAAAGATTTCCAGATCTACCAAATCGCTCGAAGCTGCCAAGTTGGCCTGAGAACTTTCTTTTGTAAGTGGGATAGGGATGATCACTGAGACCACTCCTTAGCTGGAAAATACGATTTAAACATATGTTTAAAAAAGCACTGATTAAAATACTACGTTTGCAAAGCCCTTCCGGGCTCCCGAATCCAAGGTTGTGCCAAATGCTTAACTGTGCAGAGGGTGATTTCGAGGATAGGATAAAAGCTTCCCAGTCGCTGCAGTGTAGGTCTCGGCACTGGCAAGAGCTTAGGAGGTGAAAGAGGAGGACTTGCACGTTAGTAATAAAGGTGAAAATCCTTGACACCTAGAAGGTGTAAAAATTCTGGTGAGCCTGCTTATCTTGTTTTGGCAAATCTCCCGTGTATCAAATGGAAGATGGCATGTTCCCATTACTAAATTTCTCTTTTCTTTCCTGATAGGATTTCTCCAATTTATGTCCATCATCTATGTCTGGAGAATGTAATAATTTGTAACTAACAAATTCATTGGCAGAATACAGTATTAATGGCCACTGTAAGGACCGTGGGTTGGAATTAGGAAGTCTCTTGTATTAATAGAAGATTAGGAAATGGATTACCATTTCAGCTGTGCCCTACAAAGAAACATAAAAGGAGAGAGCAAAACAAAAAAATAGAGAACAAAAGCCCCCAAATAGCATAAAGCTGGTTGAGATCAATCAAGCACTACGCTTTCAGCTTTGTAGCTCATCTGATCCTTTCACTAGTTTTATATTAGAGTCTTTTTAGAAAGTTCTGAGTTGACGGTAGGTACCTTTATACATGGTACTCTTAATTCCCTAACTCAAACTTCTAAGTCAGCCTTGGGTTCCTCCAGAGGAATAAAACCATTAGCAAAACAAACTACAGGAAATGTTACTTGCTACAAAAGTCATTGTACCAGCTCTATGCCATGTACTTTTTATGAGAAAGAGTACAGTACATGTATACAAAAAACAACTCACTGCTTGGTGTAAAGAGCTATACTTGACAGGATGTATGTGAATATAATGTAATCAGGAAGCAAATTGTGGCTTATACCCTTTGACTTTCCATTGTAAACCAGTAGAGGAATTTCACATGTTCAGAAGGACAGAGGGATTTAGAACAGGAACTGGGGGGAAAAAAAAGTCATCCTTCCAATGACATAGAAGAAAACAGCACTGGTTATGAATGTGTTTTTCATATTAAACAGTCTGGGTTCATATCATAGCTCCATTCATTAGTTGAGTGACATTGGGGAGGCACTTAACCTCTTGGCTTCAATTTCCCCATCTTCAGGAAATAGGAATAGTAAAAGAAACTACCGCACATGGTTTTGGTGAGTATTACATGAGATCATACGTAGAAGCACTTAGTAAAGTATTTGACACGTAATCAGTTCAACAAATATCAATTATAATTGCTCAAAACCCAGTTATTGGACACAATGGCTACAATTTTTATTTTGGGTTGTGCTTGAGTATATGGCTAACACTTGTGTATGTTTGTGTCTCAGTTTTGTGGTTTACTACGAACAGTCCTCCAACAATGCATTGTTTCCAGGTCAGGAAGCCCCTGAAAACAAGTGACATCCAGAGATTCTCCCTTTCCCAAAATATTTTGGTGGGCCTGCATCCTCCTTCCCTACTTGGGTCTGTCACAGCTCGCTCAGAGGTGCAAATGGCCAAGGATGGTTCTATTTCTTAAGAATGCTTTTAAATCTTGTATATGCCCTGTTGCTATGTTACTATGTTTTTTTTTTTTTTTTGTATTTTTATTCTAATGCAAAAATCAATCAAGAGGCTGGGTTAAATGTCACAAGATGTGGATATTGAGTTTCCCTAAGAAACCATATATTTGGATAGTGAATTGGCATCAAGACCTCTCACCAGACTCTAAGAACATCTCGTTCTATTTCGCTTCATTCTTCTTTTCTCCTTCCAACAACTTTAACCACAAGAATACTCACTACTTTCTACTCGTGTTGCTTCCCTCCTATTTTGTTTCTTCAGCCCTTCCAACTAGTTTGTAGGCAATTCCTTGTATTATATTCCTTCTGTCTGAAATATAGCAAGTGAGAACCTGGAGTAAGGAGTAAGGAGATTTGAAAGGGAATTCTGAATCCTCTGGTAATTTACTATTATCTTAGTCTTCTTATTAGTCTTCCTGAGTTTTGTATAAAGGTGGGGGAATAAAAGCTCAATGCTCTTGTTATTCTTGAGGGAATTCTGTATTGTTAATCACATCTACATAATATTTCAAAATAAAGAATAAAAATTTGTAAAATACAAATATACTGCAAAATTTAAAAAAAATTAAGATAAGTCTGAAGTTATATTTCCTTATGAAATATGCCTAGACTGATCCAGTTTTCCTTCATCTGTTTTTTTAAAGACATAATTTTTAGAATAGCTTAAGGTGCACAGAAAAATCTAACAGAAGGTAAGAGCTTCTTCTAAATATTAAACTGAACTATGACAAAACATTTTCTGACTTACTGATCCTTAAAAAATGTGTTCTTCTTTTGCTAGCCTAAACTTTCCTTGGATTTTTTTTTTCCCTGTTTGTTTTGTGTTAGTGGAAAAGCAAATAACTGGCCCAGAGGCCTGTTACCCTTCCCTCTCAGCAGTCTCGATCCACTGTGTAGAGTGGGCTTACAGTTATTTGCATAGTGGCTTCCCTGGTCTATTCCTAACCTTTACAGCATTTTTGATGACCATGAGAAAATTTCATTTATTGTATGTTGGCAAGCAGCTGAAATAGATATAGTTCAAGAAATGTGGATCTGTTCATTAGAAAACTGGGTTAAATTGAAGGCTATTTGTTATTGGAATAAATGATTAGCAAATCAGGTCAAATTAGTCAAATAACTGACTAGAATATTCCTTTTTTTATTTTCTTCTTTCCTTTCCCCTTAACAGGGGCCTCTTCAGTAGTATCCTGATATAAAGACCACTGAGCTCATTAGAGAGTGATTTAAAAACCCAGGAATAGTCACAATAAAACTCTTTATCGTGATCTAGGTACTGCACTATTTGCTTTATATTTTCTAACTCATTTGCACAACACAGAAACTCTATGAGCTGTATCTTATGAGCCCCATTTTATTGATAAGGAAACTAAGGTTCAGAGAGATTAAGTAATTTTTCCATAGCGTGAAGCATCCCGGTTGAACAACTAGGATTTCTTGTCACATGTGCTTTTAGCTAGTCCTGAGAAAATCAAGTAGCCTCTTCTACTCACAGGATAGTGGGTAATTTACTATTATATGCACACGAATGGCATGTGCATTCTGTGAAAAGAAAATGCATGAATAGAGGATACCTAGGCAAATGCTCCTCCTCTTAAAGAATAGTAATAAACACCATCATCTTCTACTTTATGCTAAATATTTCTGTATCTTACCGCATTTAAGCTTCGCAGTAACTCACTGAGGTGGGATGGTTAGATGTGAAACTTGAGACTCAACTGTGGTGAGTCATTTGCCCTGTTCAAATGAACACGTTTTTCAGACTCCCTAGACCGTGGCCTTCTGTCTGTGTCATATTAGTGTTTACCCACCTCTTCCTTGAAGGAATGATCTCCCCAGAAATTTAAATCATCGCTGTGCCACGTAGTATCTCCCACTGAGCATCTTTTCTCTCTGACTTTTTGGTGGTGGTGGGTACTGTGGGAAGCTGACAGGACTCTCTTGTCTTTCGGCCACGTTGGGGACCTTTTTCAAAGACTCTGTCAGGACAATATCTTAGGAATCCTTTCTTTCTCGAATATTGTCCTTTACTTCTGATTTATGCCACAGAAACAGGGAATATCTAAATAAACAAGCAGAAAGTATGTTGGAATGACTTCATGCCCAAGTTTCTGATTGCTTGCACAGATGACATCCCGGCTCTGTCTCACCACACATTGTTTTTTGAATCATTTTCCCTAACCCCAGTAAGTATCTCTGGTAACCAAATTTTGGTTACTTCCCCAAGGCAACCCGGGGTTTGGAAACCAAGTGGGCAGTTCCAAGTTCTTAGTGGACCGTTCCAAGGCATGCAACCACAGAGCTAAGGTCAGACCTCATTAGAATGGGGGTAGGGAGAGAGGATATGTGGAGAGAGGCTCAGGTCTTTCCAATGTACTGGAATTTAACTGGAATAAGTGAAGGCAATTTCATTTTAAAATCTTTCCCCCCTGTCACCTCATTAACACCTCCAGTGAAAGGCAGCTGTGAGACTGTTAACTCTTTGCTTGCACATTCTTGAAAGTGCTATTGGCTGGGAACTCTTGTCCTTGTGAGAAGACACCCTGCTGTCACCAATCTGGGTATCTGTAGCATTGAAATGAGGGTTTTTCCAAGACTCGTATTTATACCCCAATAGTGCACCATTCCATAGAGTGAGACATGCATTTCTGCCAGATTTTGCATATTTTGAGCTACTTCTCCATCAGTTGCAGTATGTTGGGTTTTTGGAACTTGGCTGCCTCAAATTCGTTTTGGAAATAAAGTGAGAACGTATGTGAACATTCATTAAGTTATTAACTCATTCATTTACTCATTCACACTTTTAATAAATCCCATTGGATGCTTGCCTGTTACATGTCAGGCAGCATGTCAGCATCAGGGGTATGAGGGAAAATAAGTCATTGTCCCTTCCCTCAAGGAGTTTGCAATTTAATGTGGGTTGAAGTCATTATTCCAATATAATGCAATGAAATTATGATAAAGTGACTACGGGAGCACAAAGGGAGAGGCCGTAAAGCAGAGTATCCGAAAGGAGGTCAGAGAAGACAGAAGATATGTGAGTGGTTTTGAGGAAAAAGTAGGAATTAGCTATATGGAAGGAGTTCTCAACTCAGAGAAGTTCAGAAAAGTGGGTATGTTTGAATGGAAATATAAGGCTGGAAAACCTGTCAGCTGACTATAATTACCAGAAGGGCTTGGTGCACATCCTATTTACTTAAACGATCAGGAATATGCTGGTGAGATAGTCTCCAGCATCACTGAAAAACTTGGTGGTGGCTGATGGTAGGGGATATTGTTAGAAAGTTGGGTTTACTGATGTCACTGAGCACAGTAGAATTCCAGGTATTAGAGGTCAGAGGTAACATCATGGGAGAGCAACATGGGTGGAGTCAGGAGAGAATGTTTCTTTTTCTTTCTTTCTTTCTTTCTTTCTTTCTTTCTTCCTTTCTTTCCTTTCTTTCCTTCTTTCTTTCAAGATTTTATTTATTTATTTGAGAGAGAATGAGAGAAAGAGAGAGAGAAAGAGAGCATGATCAGGGGCAGGGTCAGAGGGAGAAGCAGACTCCCCGCCAAGCAGGGAGCCTGATGCAAGACTTGATCCTGGGACTCCAGGATCATGACCTGAGCCAAAGGCAGTCGCTCAACAAACTGAGCCACCCAGGCTCCCAGAAGTGAACGGTTTTGGCAGGATGTTGGACATAAGCTTTGAGTGCAGTGTAGTGGATATCGGTGTAGTCAGGACTGCTATATACAGCTCAGACCCCTCTTTCAGGGTTTAAACATAGGTTCTGCCAGGTGCTAGAAGAAGTGATGGTTCTGTTCTCGGCTGAACCTTCTTGAGAATTGCCCTCAACCAGAGGGAGCTGCCTTGTCCAAGTTTATACCCCTTCTGCTGGGACAGTATGAATCCAAGATACCATGGTATAAAGATCAGTTCTCCTTACTTCAAGGCAGACAATTCTGAATATATAATCTATTTCAAAAGCTCCCAGTAAGATCTTCTGAAGCTTCTGCTACAATTACGCCATAGTTCAACTTCTTTATCTAATCTTGTTTACCACACTTCTTTTCTTATTTTTATTTTTTAAATTTATTTTTAATTTTTATTTATTTATTTATTTACTTTTTGCTTACCACACTTTGTCCAGCTGGTGTCCTCCAGCAAATGGTACTAGAAGGGATCAAAAAGTTCAGAAAAGTGGGTATGTTTGAATTGAAATATTATAAGCCTGGAAAACCTGTCAGCTGACTATAATTACCAGGAGGGACTGATGGACACCCTATTTACTTAAGCGACCAGGAATATGCTGGTGATATAGGCTCCAGCATCGATGAAAAACTTGGTGGTGGCTGACGGTAGGGGATGTTGTTAGAAAATTGGGTTTACTGATGTCACCGAGCACGGTAGAAATCCAGGTAATAGAGGTCAGGGGTGACATTTGATATTGGAAGCAATGAGATTTCTATAATGAGTCACAAGGTCAGAATGTCAGCTTGGTGGGGAAGTTATGGTGATGGTCAATGGAATATAGTGGCCCTAGGGGCAAAACAGATGGTAAGCCCAACAAGAGTATGCTTACTCTACACAGGCAAAAGAAATCAAGGATGGATGATTAGAAGGCTGAGTGCAGCCAACTGCCTTGCCTCATCTCTAGAACTCAGACAGATTTTGGACCTGGACCACTGAAAGAAATACCACGTATACAGCAGGAGCTTAAAGAGGAGAAAAAGCTCAATTTTGGTTTACGTATGGGTCAGCTCAACATATGAGTGCAAATTAAAAATAGACCGTGGTTACATTGTAGTCCCATACAGGGAGGACCGTAATGGGGCCATACTGAGAGGAAACTGTTCCAAAGAGCAGGGCTTCTAATGTGTACCTGGTCATCTATTTTCTGTGGGGAGAGAAGTAGCCCAAGATAAAAATATATATAAACTCATGGGTAGTGGTGAATGGGTTGGTTGGTTGGTCAAGGGCCTGGAAAGAGAAATGTTAGAAGATGTGGTACAGAATCATCTGGTGAAGAGATATGTATAGACCTATGGGATGGAGTATAAAGAGTAAATATCCTCATGTCATGTGTTAAAGCCTCCAGAAAGCATCTACCAAGGAAGAAGCAATAAAGAAGTTAGTAGACAGAAGGGCTTCACCAGTTGATGTTAGACAGCTCTCTCATCAACATAGTGGATGCATCAATGAACAATTATATTGGGATGGAAGAGGCTCTTCATGGACTCAATTGCATGGACTCCAACTCACCAAGATTGACTTAGCTACTGCTGGTTAATATCCAATGTGTCAGCAATGCAGATCAATTCTCAGCTGCTGGTATAACACAGTCATTTGAGAAGAGCAGGTACTGTGTTGTGGCAAGTTCATTGCATGGAATCCTACCATCCTGGAATGGACACCGTTTATCTTGATTGAAATTGTGACATATTTATATATGAGTTTGACTTAGTCATCATTACAGTATATAGACACCAACAAAGAATCTCATATAACATCATGTAAGACCAAGGCACTCTTTTTCAGCAAAGGAAGGGATGTGGTAGGATGTGACCATAGAATACACTGATTCTATCACTCTCCATACCCAGAAGCTGACAACTTGACAGGCCTACCCATTGGCCTAGCACAAGGGAAGCTCTAGCTTAAAGATGATACCCAGTAAGAATAAAGCACCATGCTCTAGGATGTACTATCCATTCTCTATCAGTGAAGATTAAATATTGTTTGGCTTCCAACAGGAAGAATACACAAATTTAGGAATATATGAGTGGAAGCAGAAGTGGATTCTTTTACCATCACTTCCAGGGACCCACTTGGGAAATTTGTACTTTTTCTCTGCCCCACACTGTGATCCATGTATTTAGGATTCCTGGTTTTTAAGGGAGAAACACTTACACCAGGAGACCCAGCAAAAGTCCATTGAACTTTAGGCTATAGTTATCATCTGGTCACTAGGGTTCTTTGTGCCAATTGACAAGCAAAAAATGGAATCACCATTCTGCCAGGAGTGGTTGACCCTGATTATCTGGTGGAAGGAGGGATGATGTTATGTTAGGAATGCAGAGAACTGTGTTTTGTACCAGGTGATCCATGGAGTATCTCATAGTCCTCCCTTGCCCAAAGGACAAATGTTATGGCAAAAACCTGAGAAGAGCCTGGAAACCAGAGACTCAGAAGTTCTTTTAGAGATGAATTTCTGAATCATTAAGCTACCTGGACCAGCAGAGATGTTAGCTGAGGGTGAGGGGATTTTGAAAAGATGACAGAAGAGGGGATGTTAAGAGTTAGATGCGGTGGTTAGGGCTGAAGTTTATGTACTTTTTGGGGTACATTTCCCCAAGTGAAGAGACCAACCAGAATCTAGGATTTGCTGTTCTAAGAACTTATGATATGAAACAAGAGGGTCTGAGAGATTGCTAGGGCTGGACTAGAGTGGTTGCTGCTGTGGTGCATTACCTAGATCTGCCTCTAGGGCTGAGGAATTCATCCTCCACTGCTGGACATGTTAGTGGCTCTAGGATGTTGACTGAACCCATATCTGGGTTATTTTCTTTACCCAAAGACAGGATGTTCAATCATATTCCCCTTTCTTCCCCAGGAACAACCTGCATGTAATGATTGGTCACTATGGAGTTCTCAATGTCTAGTCTTGCCTCAACAGAAGAACCATTTCAAATTCAGTGTTTCCTCTAGAACTACCTGTGGGTTCTGCTACTGCTGCATGTAGTTCAAATCTTCCTCTGCCAAATCCTCTGCTCCTCTACCTCTTAATTTTGAGAACCCTTCCCAACAAACCTCCTGCACATATTTATATCTATCTATCTATCTATCAGAGGCTCAGAATTTGATCTGTAGAAAACCCAAAGCTATGACAAATGGGTATGCATTAGCGTAAAGCTTATGCTAGTCTATCAAAGAGAGCTAAACGTGAAATAGCTTCAGTAAGAAAGAATGTTATTTCTGTCCAATGATTGAGTCTGGATGGTCTTGGCTGGCAAGCAACTCTGCTTTATGTGATTATGCAAGGACTCAGTTTCTTTCTCTTCATTGCTTCATCCCTCCCTTGACTGTTGCCTCGTTTAATTGGTTGAAGCAGTTTTCTCACTATATTCCAGGCCATGGGAAGGGGAAAAGGAATTTGGGAGAACATTTGTGTGTTGCTTTAATGTTCAGACTGGGGTTTTGCATACCCTTTCTTCTTGCATTAGAAGGACTTATCATGGGTCATACCTAACTACCCAGGATGCTGGAAAATGTAGGGTTTCTAACTTACATACCTCACGTCCACTCAATAGAAGAAAGAAAGAATAGGTTTTGGGGACAATGCTTCCAGTATAGGTAAGGAAGAGAGAGTGGGAAGCAGAAATCCTTTCATGTATAAATAGAGTGCTAAGGTAAGGTATTAGAAATTTCTTCTGAAAACTGTGGAGGACCATCAAGTATGGTAGGAATTCGATAGCAAATAATTTGTGAAGGAGAATTTTACTGTGAGGTGAGCTCAACAACTATATTAGTCTTCAGGTGGAAATGCTGTTCTGTCATGGTATCTTTCATAACAGATGTGATCTCTTGTCTGAGTGTAGTTGGTGTTTCTGTTCCCTACTTACTCCTCACCTGAGGTAAAAATGAATAGTGCTCTGTCAGAACAACTGTGAATGAGTTGTCCTCAACTTTTCCTTGAAGGAGGAATTAACAGCACAGTTAAGAACACCTTTGGATTCCTCCAAAGCACAGGGTCAGAGGGAGAGTAAGTCTCACTAACCATGAGACTTAGTGCATTAAAAAAAAAAAAAAGTAGGATGTCATTATGCTAAGAGATGGAGGGGAAGGAATATGGATGAGAGAACATTAGCATCTTTTGGGTCCAGTCAAGAGGTCTTGCCCTAGCTCTGCCTCTAGATTTATTTTTCCCACATTGCTTGGCCTTTCTGGCATTCACCTCTAAATTAGGTTGTTTGACAAAGTAAACTGGAAGTTTAGAAATGTACTTGAAATGTACTTTGAACAGGCATTAAAACTGAAGGTGGGAAGCAGTTAGGGTTAGAGCTCAAGAAATATTTGTCGAACCTAACTAAATTTTTGGTTTTAATTTTAGCTATGGAAATTGTGGCTTAACCCTCACTCAGCCCACATGGGGAGCCCATCCCCCTAACATCAAAAAAGAGAAGCAACCACAAGCAACAGCCTACTGAGTCTTCTGTGATCTTTACTCAGCTGCCGAGGAGACGAGTTTTCTTTTCATCTCTCTACCCCAGATGCCCATTTCTCTGAATGGTGAACCCAGTCCCAAGAGAAGGCCCATGGATAGCCAATGGCCACCCGGGATCTATCTCATCCCTCACAAAGTTTTTAAGATAAGGAGTATACAATGCAACATCTAATGTGCTCTTTTCCTTGTGGTATTTTGGGACAGGAGTTTTGAGAGATTGGCATCTCGACAAGGAGAAGACCAGATTTCCAGATTGACATTGAGTTTGGGCAACCGAGTACCTTCTCAGTTTCCTGTAGCTGCCTGGGGAATGGCAGACACACTTCCGCAGCTCTGGGCCTGGTTCACAAAGGAAGAACAGTGGTTACCGTCTACGATGGTGGTGGCTTCAGGAGCCAACGCCTGGGATGAGGGACTGAGGCAGCAGGCAATTAGCTGAGTTGGAAATTCACCAGAATACTAGGGCTCACATTGGCAAAAAGAGCCACGTGACCTCCCCTGACTGCCTGTGACCCTGACACCTCAGTGTCTCCACCTGCTAGAGGTTCATTCTTCGATGACTTTTGTAAACCCCAGCTGTCATCTAAAGGGCAAGAATTACACACTTGTGATTAGCATCAGGGGGGAGCGAGGCCTGTGCACATGAGCCGGCAAATGTTTTCATAGCCGGCCCTTCCTTTTCGGATACTTTTGAAAGGCCAATTTACTTATAAAGTTGAATTTCTCCCAGATTAGTGGTCACGTCAGCACTTAAAATGCTAGCAAGGGGAAGGAACCAGTATCATGTTCGTCTTGAAGGCGGGAGGCGGAGGACACCTGGCCCTCTGTTATTACTGGGACACCGTACAAGAGTCCACTGGGGCACAATACAGTTCTTATTCAGCACCAGAATCCATCTGTACCCTACAGTAGGGAGACAAAAGAGGATTGTTAGCACTTAAAGGCACCTTGACAGAATCATACCGCTTGACTCCTTTATTAATTGCCCCATCTGCTAAGTGAGAGCTCTCTGACACAGGTTGGTGCAGAACTCTTAAAGCCCTTAGTCTGCTTCCTATTGGTTCCACCTGTGTTTGTGTTTGTTCTCAGTAGGCAGAGATTCCAGGGAGAAAATGAACCGCTGCAGATCGATTGCAGTACCAGTCATGCAGAAGACGTGGTGAAGCGTGCCATTTGATGTTGATCTGGTTTTAACCCTTGCCAGGCGGTTGCCCTGGCTTCCCAGCTTTGTCTGCCTCGGTTTGTGTTCGAAGCCTCAGAGGATGAGGTAGAGGGAGGAGAAGAGGCAGCATGGTGCCCTCATTTTAGGAAATGTACCGTTTCCCCTTTAAGTCATTCAGACCTTGGAACCTCTCAGTCGCGGTCTGGGACGGAGCACTAGAATGGCTAGAAAGCACGAGTGTGTGTGTGGGAGTGTGTGTGCATGTTATTGCCGCCATGAAAAGATATGCCTTGTTTATGCAGCCAATGATAATTCTCAACAAAAGTACATTGACAGCGCAGGCAGAGTCTGGGCTCGCACTGACAAAAGACAGACCGACCAAACTTGACGGTTTACTTAGGCGACCGTTCTCCCCAGGACGATTTGTCTTTGTCCTTTTCTTTCTTATTTTGTTTTAAAGAGATTCGGGGAGATGGGGTTAAGGATGTGGTGTCGATTTCAACCACATTTCAGCTTTGCAATTTCAGCATTTAGCCTGGATTCTGTTACAGCCGTCATGATGCTGGGATATTTTTCTCTGTACAGATTGGAGATAGAGGAGAGAAACGGGAAAAAGGCGTGGTGTCTCTTCTCAAAGTTCTTTATAGTGGGGTCTGGAAGTTGCGTGGTTTTGTGTGTGTGTGTGTGTGTGCACAAGAGACAGAGAGAGAGAGAGAGGGAGAAGAAGGAGAAGAGAGAAGGTACTGCACAGCTAAATAAAGATTTCACTCCTTGATTTTGCCCCTTATCTTCTCAACAAGAATATTTGAGCTCCCTGATGTTTCCCAAAACCCCAGAAACCTAAAGATGGAGACAGTGTAGAGAGGAACGAGCCCTCATCCCACTGTACAGTTTGGGGGTGGCGGGGAGGTGATGTTCAGGAATGACTTATTGCTTTCTTGGCCCCTGAACTGACATTTTCTGTTCTATACTCCTCTTTAAGATTCTGAGCCCTGTTCTGTTCACTTATGTGGGACTGTCCCTTTCCTATCCTTGCCTTTCCTGGGAGGGAGAACTGTATGCGTTGGGGCTTTCAATGTTGGAAGCAATAGAAAACATAGTTTAAATTGGCTTACGTAAAATGGTGTTTTATGAGTTCATGTGAAAGTGTGGGGGCAGGGCTGGCTTTGGTCATGACTGGATTGAGGGACTCAAAAGTCCTCAGGAGCTGGTCCATTTCCATCTTGACCCATATCTGCTTTTTCTAAGTCTGGCTTCTTTCTCAGACTCCATATATTGGCATGATGACTGAATGAGTCCCTTCCAGTGTCATGTTGGCAAGGAAGGAGAAACTGGCTTTCTCCTTGTAGCCCCAGAAAATGTCTCACCAGGTCTGGCTTAGATTAGTTCACATGCGCAACCGTGAACCAGCACTGTGGCCAGGGGAAGGCAGGTCTCTGGCCAAGACTGAAGTGATCATATTCTTGAAGCTGGACTAGGAGGCAGCCTGAGGTTCATCTGGGAGAAGGCTCTTTCTAAGAGAAAGATCTGGGTACGGTTGTTAAAGGAAGAGGAAACAGAGGCTGCTTATCCAACAACAGTCCAAAACTTATCCACTGCAGGAGTCTTGGATGTTTAAAGGGAACAATGGTAGTCAATTAGTTTCAAAATGTATGTATGTATGTATTGTGTGTATGTGTGTAAACCTATGTGTGTGTATGTGTTGGTAATGATGCTGGCCCGATACACTAACTTCAGAATCCTGGGCCCAAATCCTAATTCTAGTAGTAACTAAATTCATGGACTTTTTAAAAAAAGATTTTATTTATTTATTTGAGAGAGAGAGAGAGAGAGAGAGAATGAGAGTGAATGAGCATGAGGGGGGAAGTCAGAGGGAGAAGCAGACCCCTTGCAAAGCAGAGAGCCCGGTGAGGGACTCGATCCCTGGACTCCAGGATCATGACCTGAGATGAAGGCAGTCACTCAACCAACAGACCCATATTCATAGACTTTTTGATGAGCTACTTAAAATTCTGGTTTGGCTTTATTCTACAGAGATTTGGGGGTGGAGTTAACTCAGCATCATTTCTGAAGAGAAGTAAGTTCTTTATCAATGACCTCATTTGTCTATTTTTGCTTACTTCTGCCACAAATAAAATCAATATCTCAGGATAACTAAATAATTGCTTAAAAACACTGGAGGTACCCTTAGCTAATGTCATGAAGGTTGCCCAAAATTCTACTTTCCTAAGTTATCCCTGTTTCCGAAGGAGAAACTGCTTTTCCCTCCCAGATAGATCTCCACTGTCCAAGACACTTCTTGGGAGAGTAAGTTTTGCTTAAGCGGACCCAGATTAACCGTGTGTCTATGAAGAATGAGATGATTTGTCTGTTCAGTGAAAACATCTTCTGCTGCATGAAGTGTACGCCCTGCTGCAGGAATCTATTAGTCCACAAAACTTTCACCTTCCCACAAATGTTTCAACAGCTGGGACGCAAGGTCCCACTCAGAGACAAATGTGCACACCACATTTATAGTCTGAAATTCAATCTTCGAGCATCACTTGATTAGAATGAACATTATGGTGCATTGTAGTTCTTTTCATTTAAATAGCAGCCAATAAATTTATACCACCACCCATCCCCCATCCCAGAGCATATTCAAAAAAGTTTCAGTTAATGCTCTTTTAAGCAGCTGGTATCTAAGTATTTACCAAATTCTTCAGGTGCCCAGGCCAAGCATCCCCTTGGGTTGGTATACACACACACGCACACACACACACACACACACACACACACACACACACACGAAAAGTCACACACACAATTTTGTGGAAATTAAGAACACATTCTGATTCTGTTCTTAAAAAATGCTTCAGGAAGGTGTCCTGCTACCTAAGGAGCTTCTTCTCCAAAAGTTCATCTCTGTTAAGCAATTAGCACAGTAGGAGCTCAAAAAACATGAGCTATATTAAAATGATTACAGTTATTATATGATTTTAATTATTAAACAGTATCCTTGGTAATGTTAATTCTAACGGGCTTTTTATTTTTCTACACTGGGAAGTTCTTAAACATGTTTAGCTCAACCACGCAGGGAGTCTCATTGACCCACAGAGAGCAAATGCATTTATCATTATTCCTGCAAGTTAATCTAGAGTAAATAAATAACTTTTTTGGATGTTTACAAACTTCTTTTCTAGAAAGTTCCAAATACTCTAGCAAATGTGCCTTCTAGCCAAGTATGGATCTTGCTGAATGAATATTTCTTCCCCCGCCCAGTCCCAGCGAAGACACTGCTGGTCCCACCTGCTCTTTCCTCCCCCGACTCTTTTACAGCGTGTATACCACTAACATACCATGTCATTGACTTTACCGGTCATGGGTATTGTTCTTTGATGGCCTTTCTTTTCCAGAATGTAAGCTCTGTGAAGGAAGGTGTCTTTGCTTCTTTTGTTGACTGAGGTGTCCCAGTCACCTTCAACCCCATCTCTTTCTACCCCAAAGAACACTTTTTTAAATGAAATAGTATAGGTTTATAGTGTATCTTACATAAGAGGAACTCTATTTCTGATAAGAAAGGAAATGAAATGTTGACCTTGGCCAGCCTTCTCTTATGACCATCCTATGCATACCACAAGCTTTTTCTACCTTGTTGCATTTGGGAAAGGGCAACCGTTCTGAACTTGTCCTTGAAGGGTTCAGAGCACAGAAAGAGAAGGCTGACTGCCCAATGCCCGCAACTGGGCTTTTATGCTTCTGAATAGCTAAAAGAGGGAAAATGCTATAGTGACTTTCATCAAATTTGTGGACATCATCTTAGTGTCCTCTACCTCAGACACCAAGGTGCTCTGGTGCTTCCCTCCCTACATCTTCCTTGCACTCATTTCTCAGGATAACTGCTGACTTGCATGTGACAAAACTCCAAAGTAATGGTAGTTTAATGGAGATAATAGTTCACTTTTTTCTGACATAAGAATAAAGCAGTGATGGGAGGGTTGGGATGGTGGCACCACAGGGACATCAACGACACAGGTATCTTTCAGCTCTCTATATTGAATGTGTGGCCCTTTTCTTCATGATCCAGGATGGTGGATGAGTGTGAGTCTGCGTATTTGTGCTTTAGGTTGACAGTACTATGAAAAACCAAGGAAAAGAGGGACAAAAGCAGCTCCCATATAACACTTCAGCTGTAATTGAGCAGACAGAATGTAGTCTGATGGCCATAACTATAAACAAGGGAGGTTTAGAAATGTAGCTTTTATTCTGAATGGCCCTGTGATCAGAAAATTTGGGGGTTTCTTTTAAGAGAGAAGGAGAGAATAGAAAATAAGGTAGGCAATTAGACTTCTCATTCTATACTACCTCTGTGATACTCACGAATGAGACCCTGGATTAATACAATCACTCATGAAGTGCCCCTACTTTCTTCTCCAGAAGTTCAGAATGCCGACCTAACTGTTTTAGAGAGTACTCTCTTCATTTCATTCCATAGCTCAAATACTTCAGTAATTTTCAATTAATAACTAGATAAAGCCCAATCTCACTAGCCTGACATTTCAGGAAGTGGTGTTTATGACAGAAAGAATTTGGCTTAGAAACCACCCCCACAACAACAACAAAAAAAACCCAAACCCATGAATTACTATTTCCCATGGTCCTGCATGGTGGGTGAGTGGTTCCTCTGCTGGTTTCACCTGGGCTCGCCTGTACAGTTGCTTTCAGCTGGGTAGATGGCTGGACTGGAAAGACCCAGATTTGCCCACTCATATCTGGGAAGAGAGGCTGTCTATTGGCTGTGGTGTCTCAGCTCTGCTCCATGTGGCCTCTCATCCTCCAGGAGGCTAGGCCAGCTGCCTTTCATTGTTTGTTTCATTTGTTTCAATGGACAAAAACCAAAGTGGTGAGGTCTCTTAAGACCTAGCCTTGGGAGTCATGTAATGTCACTTTTGCCACATTTCCATGACAAATCCAGTCCTGACTCAAGAGATGAAGAAATAGACTGCATTTCTTTCTGGAAGGAGAGGTAAAGACATAATGAAATAGGGAATGCTTTCCAGGACAGCAGGAATTTGAGGTCTTTTTTTTTTTTTTTCTTTCCCCTTGCAGTTGACCATAATACCTCCATGATCTTTGACAAACCATTTAAATGGCTGAAACCTCAGTTTCCCCATTTAGAAAATAGCCAATATAACAACCTCTAGGGTACTTTGAGATGTAAGTAATATCAGGCTTTTAAAATGCCTTGGGACCCCTAGGTGCTCAGTCAGGTAAGGCATCTGACTGTTGATCTCAGCCCAGGTCTTGATCTCAGGGGTTTGATCTCAGGGTCATGAGCTCAGACCTTGGGGTGTGCTTGGTGTCAGGAGAGGAGCCTACTTCAAAAAATAAAAAAATAAAGTGCCTCAAGTAAGATACTCAGTCAATATTAATTCTGCCTTCATTCAAAATTCTTCCAGGTCCCACTGCTGTGTGAACCTTGCACTCCTGCTAAACTCCTCATGGTCTTCTGAGACTCTGGTGATGTTCCCACTAAGTGTTTCTGCTATTTTCTTTACCTGCAACATTTTCCCTTCATTTCTCAGTCTATAAAACTTTATCCATATTTCAGGGTATCAGGTCCCATTTCCTTCATTAAGCCTTGACCCCTCAGGCCACCATGATTTCTTGGCTTTCTAAATTCAAGCAGCCTGTATGATTTAGGCCTTTCTTTAGGCATTTGATTCTATGGGTACCTGTGGCATTTTATTGTCTTATGGGGTTATATAATCTTAATACTCTTTACCTTTTCCACCGCATGTCACCAAGTATTCAGTAAAACCCTAAAGGATGGAGAATGTAGGACTGAATGGTGAAATACAAAGAAATGTGTAAGATTAGTCTTATGGCCTCAGTTTTAGTCTTAAATGCTTATGAGCTGAGTAGATATGAGTAAGTCATTTAACTTCTCCTAACCTTAGTTTCAGAATCATTAAAAAGATAATATTCTGGGACTGCTTAGCAATATTGTTATAAGGCTTAGATAAGATTATACATAGGGACATTCTTTAAATATTGTAAAA
The DNA here is from genome assembly GCF_902655055.1 of Lutra lutra. NCBI lineage: Eukaryota > Metazoa > Chordata > Mammalia > Carnivora > Mustelidae > Lutra > Lutra lutra. Next base: position 40,895,643 of record NC_062290.1, on the reverse strand, counting down.
TATCCCATAAATATTTGGCCTGTTGTAATATGTCTAATGAACATTCATTGACTAGATACTAAGTATGAAACATAACAAACTAGATCTCTTGAGTTTATTTGTGAAGGAACATGGATATTCTTTTAATTTACCCCTAAAAAGGAAACCAGAATACCATGGTTTTGGCAACATCAATTTAATGGGTTCCAGTTGAATGATGCTACCATGTCCAATTACAATTCCAGTTTTCAATATAGTTCAGCAAGAGAGACATCATGAGTAGAGATTCAGTATTATTCTAAAATAGTTTCTGTTACAAAGTTTCTTTCACAGGGAACATTTAGGAGGAGACTGTTTTGTTCAACTGTTTCATAAGTGAGAGGGTAATGTGGTTACAATTGAGTTAACTCTTAAGCACATCAGGGAGAAATTCTGTTTTCCTTACAACACCACCCAAAACTCTCCCATCCTAGCTCCAATGCAAATGCAGAAGATTAAGTCTGTCAGAGCTAGGTTAGAAATGCAAGATTATAACGTGTCAGACTCCATGCAAAACTATTCCAGGCAGACCAAAAGATTTGCCTGTTTATATTAGTTTTAAGTATTTCCAGGGACAGAGAGCTATGAACTTCCAGTGTCTGTCACATTTATCTTCAGTAAGGTCGTCTTGTTGAACACCAACTCTCACTGCACTGTGAGACATTTTTCTTTGTGTTGTCCCCAATGGGGATGGTGAACAGCTGGCCAATGTCATTTTTATGACAATTTTCATACACTTGAATTCAGTTGATAAGTTGTCTCTCTTATTTTCCTTCATCCCAGCTTTCTTAACCTTCCTAGAGAGGTCCTGTTTTTCTTCCCCAAAATCATTCTTATTACCATTTTCAGGGTTGGAGAAGTTAGGCCTCAAACTGGACAGAAAAATCAAGTGAGTCCTGGCCAGCATTTGTAATGACATTACTTCCTGTCTTGCCATTGTGACACTGATCGTAATATATCCTGGCATCATATATTTTACTGTTGAATCAAATTCATTTCATGGACTATAGCATCTTTCTTTCTCCAAAAAAATGTTCTTCAGTGTTTTTCTTGATGTCTTTTAAAAGTAATACACATTCATTATTTGATATTTAGAATATCACACACAAAAGAAAAAGATAAAAATGACTTGCAATCCCTCTATTCAGGGACAGCCCCCCATTAAGATTTTGGCTTTACAGTTCTCAGGGCAGGGAAGGTTGGCCTTCTCACCCCTTCTAGCAGTTTCCCTCTTGCTGCTAGGGTCCTTTCTCTCTCCCACAGGAGACTCACTGTGGATTCGGTTAGATAGCTATGGCCCTTGGTAGTAGTAGAATGGACTGGCAAGGAACTGGATATTCTCAGGAACAAAAAAGATCCTAAATTAAATTCTGCAAATGTCAGAAAACTAGTACTATCTCTACTGAGGGAGTTTGTAAGTATTAAATGCAAGTGTGTGTCTCTGTGTGTGTGGGCGTGTGTGTGTGTTTGTATAGGCATATATATTACATGTAATTCTTAGAAATGTGTCTGGCACATAGCAAGAGCTGAATAAATATTAAATACTGCTATTTCAGTTGCTATAACTATTATTCTTCTTAATGCTGTCGTCATAGTCTTTGGCATCATCATTATTAAAAGCTTCCTGTAAGCTGGGCCTGGCTCTGGACCCTGAGATACCAAGAGTAGATCCTAGCTCCACAGGTCATCTTGGTTTGATAAGCATGACAGACACAATTTTATAATTGTGGCTTCCAGCAGATCTAAAGCAGAACGAAACAAAGCACCCAAACTAATAAACACTTTTACCTCTGTTAGCTTCTTAGCTTCCCTAAAATACCTAGCTCCAGGCCCAGCTAGGTAGAATGCTTGACTAAGTAAGAGTTTCTGGAGTATCCTTTGGTCATTCTCTCTCCTTCTACGGTTATTTGTCTATTTCAAATTTCATTATTTCTCTCATTATTTCACCACCATTGACTATTTCCATACAGTAAAGAAGCTATTTGGGATCCTCTGTTTTTAATATTCTTCTGTCATCAACTTCTCCTCTCACTCATTCAAAAAGGAGTCACATCCCTATTTACCCACTTTTGAGGGCTGTTGAGAAATGGTCCCCTGACTCTCACGACATTTGCAAAAGACTGTTTTTTATGACATCAAAACAAATGGTCAACCTTATCCAGGTGAATTCTTGGATCACTTACCCTTATCCAGTGAAATCAATTGATCAGGTTACTTTTCAAGTTTAGGACATAATTTGCGTTGTGGTTGTTGATTTGGCATTCCTCAAGTTTCCCCCATGTCACTCGATAGACCTCTTTTTTGAGAATTGTCTTCATTTTAAACCATTTCTGTTCTTACAGACATTGGATGATTTACCCAGATTGGTTGAAATGGGGGATAGTCTAGTCTACTCTGGGTCCTTCCTCTACCCAATCATGTCAGCTATCACATCGTGCAAATTAGGACATTCTGTTAACAGAGGGAGGGTCTTGACCTTCCGGGATGCCATTAAAGAACTGAAATAAATTCCATATTTACTTGATGTGAAATTCCTCTTGCTCCTTCTCATTCTCCTTCACTCTCTCTTCCCCTTGTGGTATGTCTGTGTTTGCATGTTTCTGAAGAATGGCTAGTCAGAGAGAGGAGTGGAACTGGGTGGGTGGGTGGGTGAGCAGAAGTATCTTATTTGACCTCCACACTGTGTAGCAGATAATATTAGGACCCCACTTTATGAATGACAGAACTTAGATGTAAGAGGTTGGTTCACTTGCTAACGTCGCACAACCTCTGAATGGTAGATCCGCAGTCACAACCACATTGGCCTTACCCATCAGCACAGTGGCTCCTGTTCCAAGAAGCCAAGCCCTAATCCTACAGAGGGTCCCATCTCCTGCCTCCTCTTGTGTGGTGGCTTGGGCATGGAAGGTGTTAAGAAAATGTGCATGAAACAGCTTGGAGGAAAAAATAGGGGAAAGCAGGTTTTATTTTTTATTATTATTTTTTATTAAACTTTTTTATTTTTTTATGAACATATAATGGGAAGGCAGGTTTTAAAAGATGTCCGTTGATGAGGAGTCCGGGGAATTGAGGAATCCAATACCACGAGTGGAAAGTCCAAAGCAATTACATCTGTGAGTGTTAAGAACGTGTTGTGTGCTTTCTTTCCCTGCCGAAGGAGAAGGCTGTTTACATTATGGGAGATTGTTCCGGTCTGTCCCAAAGAGCTTGTTAAGGGTGACAGACAGGTTTGTTGCTCGAATGCGCACTCCAAATTAGATGAATGGAGGAATTATGAAGCAATCAAACGGCAAGGCTTTTAGCAGACCACAGTACATTGCCCTTTTTTGCTACCCCTAGGCCTGTTAGCATAAAAGAGGCTATAAAGATAAAGTGCACAATATTATTCAAGTCTCTGAGTTCAACAAACACGGGGAGCCTGCAGTTCATGGCAACCGTCCTTGGGATTGCTCAAAGCCACTTTGCCTCCCCCACGTGCAGAGTGAGCCCTTCTTCTTTCCTCCTTCCCAGGATGATATTGGGGGCCCTCATGGGAGTTAGAATGAGGAGAAACACCTGACTTCTTTTGAGGATCCCTCCCTCCGTCCCCTTCTTCATGGCCCTCAGGGGAAGGAGAGGCTGCAGGAAAAACTTCAGGTGGCAGTGGAGGAGCGAGTGACGGGGTGGCTGTGTCTGAGTCTTTTGCGTTAACGGGGGCGGGAGGGGCCAGCTGGAGGGCGGGGCAGGTCTACAATGGCTTCTCTCCATTGGGAAGGGAAAGGAAGCGCTCATTTCCATTATACAGGGGGCTCGGGGCTCTGCGTTTGGGGTAAGAGGTGAGGCTGTTAGCGCCCACAGGAGACCTGGTTGAGGGGTGGTTGGTCCAAGCCTCTCATTGCAGAGGCGACATGCAGCAATGGTAGCTGGCTTGTCTGAGGCTGCCCAGCCTTGTACATTCAGTCTTGTGTGGGCTGGGTGTTCTAGAAGCAACTGGAGTATCTCGGCCGAGGATAGCGTGTACTTACATCTATCTGTATCTTCTCCTGTAGGGGGGAAGCCAAAAACTCATCATGAAAAAGGGAAAGATGCAAAGTCTCTCTGGCTGAGGAGGGAGAAGGGGTCGGGTGGGAGGTCCTGGAAGCCCGTCCTCCCAGCTTCGCTTTGCCCCTGTGGTTGGAAGACTGGGCTTGAGAAAACCCAGGGCTCTGGGGGAAAACTTCAATAGTGGCATGTTTGATTTTTTCTCCCCTTTTCTGCCTATCCACTAAAAGTTAATATTTTTTCCCCTGAATCTTCTCATTTTACCCATTTCAACACATTTCTTAATATTAACGCTGCTTTGGCAGGGGCTGGTGCCATGCTTACGGCCAAGCAGCCTTTGCTGTCTTCAATCTCGTTACCCTGACCTGACGCGTACAGGAATGGAGACTTTGAGAGGGGAGGTGACAGTCAGGAAGTGACGGCCCCGGGGTCTGACACCAGATCTGTCTGATACAGAACTCACCATGATGCTTTTAGCACAGAGGGTTGGTCTGCAGTTTTGAAAGTTGTCTGCTCTGCGTCTTTGGGTGATTTTTCCCAGGTGGGGAAATGATGTGATTAGTCAGGATAAAATGTACGACCCTTTGCACTCTTTCGTTCTGCTATTCGGTATAGTTTATGGTTTAAGCTAATGGCTCACCTAAGAAGAAGGAAGATTGTTCTCCCCAGAATATACGTGTATGGTTTAGACATTGAGATTCTGGAGACCATGGCCCTCGACAAGGATTTTTTTTTTTTTTTTTGCATAATTCTTTTTACACATCTTTTCTAATATAAGACCGCGTGGAAGATCTTTTGTTCTTTCATCATCTGTTCACATCCAACCACCCATCCCCACCATGCCCAAGTGCCTTAGAAATTCGGTCCATGGCTATCTGGGGTCTGTTATAGAGGGCTTTTTAGAAACGATGGGCAAACCCCTCTACGTGGTGGGAGTCTGGCTCACATAGGAGGCCCACCACTTCACAGTAACATCTCATACCGCTAACAAAGGAGCCAGTCTAGCTGCCCACCTCTGGATGGAAGGAATGTGTGATTCCCTGCTGCCCCATTGCCCCGGGACAAAGGGAACGATTTAGTCCTTCATACAGATGTTTGGTCCACATAACTGTAAATTTCAGGATAGCAGTATCTGTTTTTGTTTTTGTAAAGTCCCTCCCTCACTCCATTATCTTCATTTCATAAATCTGCATTTAGAATAGGTTTTGGAACTTGATACATCCTGTGGACAAGTGGGAGACAACGCCACTGAGGCGCGGGAACTTCCCCGCCCACCACAGAGTGTGAGAGAGGATCTCTGATCGCTGTTGAACTCTGCTGTTTGCTCCCAAGACACAGATTCATTTATAAAGCTGTGATTTCTCCTGCCGGAGAGAAAACAAAAAAAAACAAAAAACAAAACCAACCCCAGCTGCTATTTTTAGAGACATTTTGTAAATGAAAGGGCTATGGAAGTCAAGACACCCAGCCAGGAAGACTATCGGTGAGCTTTCCAAATCTGTCCACTAAAGTAGGAATTTGAAAGCCCCACCACAAATTGCCTTGCATTTCAACCAGGATGCTTATTATGATTCCTTGGCTCCACTCAGCTCTCGAATTACTTACACATGCATTTAGTTACCCTGTATTTTAATTACATGTGTAGAACCAGTTTTATGTTCTTTTCTCCAACTACTCATAAACTTCACAGAGATCACCAAAAACTATATTGTTCTTAAAATAGTGTTTGCCTCCTGTCCTTGCAAGGAGACCGCATGACACTCAGCCCAGCCCTAGCTTCTCTAAGTGTATTGGGATCCTAGCAGGCATGTTCCTCCAAACCACAGTGTCGTTTTCGCTAAGCTTGTCCCTGGTCACAGAACTCGGGGCCTCAGACACACCATCAGAGACGCATGATTAACAACAGGCTGGGGCTGGATTTTGGTGGTATCCTTCGAACCCACGTGTTACTAGTGTTTGAGTCAAAACCGTGGGCAACAGAGCTGGTCCTTACTTTGCTTGTTAGCTATGATGAAAAAACAGAAACAAAAACCAAAAAACAGAAGGATTTCACACGTCTTCATCCCCCAGGTATCTTCGGTCCTCTGTTCTCCGTCATCATGTTGTGGTTTGCAATCCACAGGATATACCTTTGGTAATTACACGACAACTGTGATTTCCGCTGACTTGGAAGTCCAGTCACAGTATCAAATTCCCTGTGGAACTTGACATTGAGACACTCTGCATAAAGAGAAGGCTGTATGTCTTACGGCACAAGGTTGTAGTGTTACCATTACCCTGTTCCTCTTTTTACGTAAGATTACGTGACTGCAACAGGAAGCAATGCAATAAATATATAAATCCATCTCTGGCCATATAATAACTGTTTTCATCTTCCCTCCAACTCTCCTAAAAACACAGAAGGAGAATATTATCTCTCTAGCAGACTGTGGATAAATCAGAGACTAACAATAATATTCCGGGTGTGGCATGGCCATAAAATATGATTCCTGCATGCTTTCCTTCCTGAAATTTCACTAATTGTCACATAATTCACCAACACAATATATTTTTTCAATTCCCATAAACAGAGCAGCTCACAAGGCTGTTTTAATAAATGAGTACTATTGGGACGCCTGGGTGGCTCAGTTGGTTAAGCGGCTGCCTTCCGCTCAGGTCATGATCCCAGCGTCCTGGGATCGAGTCCCACATCCGGCTCCTTGCTTGGCGGGGAGCCGGCTTCTCCCTCTGCCTCTGCCTGCCATTCTGTCCGCCTGTGCTCGCTCTCTCTCCCTCTCTCTCTGACAAATAAATAAAATCTTAAAAAAAAAATAAAAATAAATGAGTACTATCACATTCCCATATTTTTTTTAGAAAGCAAGTATTATTGACCCAGGTGAGGGTCATAGGTGGGTGAGGGGCTGGAGTTCGGGACTTCAGGGTTCGGAAGTGTTTCTCTGATTCACCGTGATTCCCTGGGAGATGATACTGATGTATATCTCAGACAAACCAGAGTCATAAGGAGATAATTTTAGACTGATGGTAAATCTTGGAATTTGTCCTTTTATCACTGCATGACTGGGTAGAAAGAAAAAATTCAGCGGGTCCTTTTGCACCTTTGGCTCTCCTAAGGCCAGATCACCCGTGGGACTGGTTTGCAACTTCCTCTCCTTCACACCTCCCCACCCCCCAAATCTGTGACTTTGACAGCTCGTTTATTTTGGGGGTAGGGGTTTGTGAACATTTTCAAATTCCCGGGTCTTCTATGGTACTTCTGACTGATAAAACTTTTGTTGGGAAAAAAGGAATTCAGAATGAAAACAGATGCTTTGAAATTCATGTGTTTGACAATAATTTTTCTTTAAAACAACAATACAGACCCTAGCTCAACATCAGGGAAGCCCGTATCAGGGGTTCTGATGAAAAACATGTATCAGGCAGGAGAATTGTCAATGACACCCAAAGATGAGTTGAGTTATGGCCCTTAGTTAAGTAACTGGTTATCTAGTTTTCTTTTTCTCTGAGATTTGTTGAAAAGTCTCAGTTAAATGTGCAGGAAGGTTTCCAGGTATGCACGTGAGGTATGCAGAGATTGCCCACTGTTTGGAGGCTTAGCTGCAGGCTGGAGACCATATGTACAGCAGAGCATGGGCTCCTGCAGTGTCCTTGGCTAGAAATTCTGGGTCAGGGCCTAGAGTTGTTCCAAAGGCTTTTCCTCTTGTGGTTGCTTGGTTTCTAATTTTGGTTTCTAATTGTACCAGCCATATTACCACAACACCACAGCGGGAAGGTGGCACTTGGGCAAAAAGAAAGAAGTCTGTCAGATATCTCCCCTTCCTGTTAGACAGATTAAATGACTACATTAGATACAAGCCATGGATTTTTAACTTGCAAATGAATTTATCCACCATGCATCTACTTTTCTCTGATTCCCCTCCATACTGCCCATCCACTCAAACACCCACATTTCATGCATGAGGAAAGAAATTAAAGAATCAAAGCTACCTGCTCTCATTAAAGCAAGTGATTGCTTTAAAGCAAGTGATTGGGGGGTGGGTGTGGTGCTTTTTTGCATTTTGCCAGAAGAAGAGAGGACAGGATTGGTTCTTCCTTTTAAAGGAAAGGGAACTAGAAAGTATAGTTCATGTCATTTCTCAGGGCATTTGTTTCCCCATGCATAGAAATAAAAGGCTATAAAATACGTGGTATCTCTTCCAGCAAAAGATTCTGTAGCGAGGGTCTGAGGAAACAAAACTTAATTTGGGAAGAAGGACAACAACAACAGAAAAAAATGCAAGCAGGTGGGTTGGATGACTGTATTGGAGCAAGAAATCTTAGTATATGAGAATGAAGAGAGACTTGGAAATAAAGCCCTGGGTCGAGTTTTTTCAAAAGACATTAAATCTGGAGAGGTAGGTTTGGTTCCTCGCCTAAGAAAATGGTGGAAGAAGTTATAAAAGTATGTAAGGAAAGGCCTAAAGACGTGGAATAAGAACAATGAAATTCCAAACTTGGCCCATGAAGATTAGGAGAGAATAGCTTTTGGATCCTGAATGGATCAAAAATAGAGACAGAACTTCGTTAGCGTGAAATTTTATTTTGTTCAACAAAAGCACTAAAAAGGGGCACCTGGGTGGCTCAGTGGGTTAAAGCCTCTGCTTTCGGCTCAGGTCATGATCCCAGGGTCCTAGGATCCAGCCCCACATCGGTCTCTCTGCTCAGCAGGGAGCTGCTTCCTCCTCTCTCTCTCTGCCTGCCTCTCTGCCCACTTGTAATCTCTGCCTGTCAAATAAATAAATAAAATCTTAAAAAAGAAAAATAAAAGCACTGAAAAGGTACACCTGGATGGCTCAATTGGTTAGGTGTCTGCTTTTGGCTCAGGTCATGATTCCAGGGTCCTGAGATGGAGCCATGACATTGGGCTCCCTGCTTGGTGGAAAGCTTGCTTCTCCTTTTCCCTCTGCCAGCCGTACCCCCTGCTTGTGCTTTCTCTCTCTGCATCAAATAAATAAATAAAATCTTAAAAATAAATAAATAAATAAAAACACTAAAAAGACACAATAATGTACTGCCTAATTCAGATCTACTGGAAGGACCTTTCTCAGAGTGATTGCTTGAATGATGGTGTGAAATGTTTGCTCTTTGAGAATAAACAGCTCAAGTTCTTTATAAAATTTATAAAATGAGTTATGTATGCATTCTTTTTCATTCTGGCCTGCCTAAGGTCGGGGTACATTGAAAACATAGATGTCTCACATCCCTTCCCTCTCTGGTTTAGCCATATACTGTAGCTCTCTGTACACTATGGAAACAATGAGTCAGAGAATAAAGTAAAACAGAAATGAATATTATTCACACAGTGATCAATAGGGAGCTTAAACCCTCCAGTTAAATTGTGACAAAATTCAAAGACATGATTTGTCTTAACTCATAAGATATAGTTGCCTAAATCAAGCATCCTTTTTCTTTTCCTGCTCATTAAATGTCTGACCTAATAGTTTCATTCATGTTTGGAATGGGCTGCATGTGTAGCCAATTACAAACCTCATCTCATGATACACAACTTATCCTGACAGTTCGGTGTGAATGAAGGTGTTGGTCGTCCATCATGTACAATCTCTGTACTCGGAGCTTTACTTAGGTTCATTTCTTTACTATTTGCAAATGTTGGTTAGGGAGGTATTCTTTCCATTTTGTTGACAAAGAAACTGAGGCTCAGAGAGTCAGTATAACTTGCTCAAGTTTACTTGGTCACTTTGGCTCCACTCAAAATGGACAGGACTTCAAAAAATTTACTTTCCAAGTTACCCAGAAAATTCAGGAAAGACTGTGCATCCAAGAGCAAACATTTTCAAGGTGTTGAAGACATTTCCAAGCAAAACATTAACTTGTCCCTGATGCCACTTTTTAGAAAGCTATTTGTCATTGCACACCCCAAAAGCATTTTTCTTCTACAAAAATAATTTCTCCGGTGACCTCAAGTCAACAAAACCATATATATGTATGACTGTTCTAGACAAGTGCTCCAAAATGCTTGAATCCATCAATATGACATATGTGGATGGAAAAAGTATTTAGGAGAATAAACAATTAAAAGTCATAACAGTGACTTTCTTCACCCAAGCTTGAGATCAGCAAATCACCACCACAGCAAAATCTCTTAAGACGGTCGCTGTCATAATCAGAGAAATATTTTTCAACTTTGGAGTATTTTCTTCTTTAAGTCAGGAGCAAGGCTTTTTTTTTTTTTTTAAATTATTTACTTATTTCACAGAGAGAGAGATCACAAGTAGGCAGAAAGGCAGGCAGAGAGAGAGGAGGAAGCAGGCTCTCCGCTGAGCAGAGAGACCGATGTGGGCTCGATCCCAGGACCCTGAGATCATGACCTGAGCCAAAGGCAGAGGCTTAACCCATTGAGCCCCACAGGTGCCCCAGGAACAAGGTATTAAAAGGACCATGCATGTAAATTACACTTGGCTGCCGAGATTCTGGACCCCAAAGCTGACAAGGAGGGAGCCCAGGAAATAATAGATTGAGAGGTGCTGAAACATGAGTCATCTTCAAAGGCATTCTGTTGTACATTAGGGGGCCCTGCCTTTGCTGAGAGAGCTCCTTCGGTTGCTGATCAACTTGGGAAAAGGAGGAAACACACAAAGGTTCTCTCTCAAGCTGCATAGCTGACTTAGAACCATAAGCCGTTGTAGCTGGAAGGAATTCTGCCAGCCAGCTCCTTCATTTTAGAGACAAGCCCTGGAGAGGTGGAACAACTTCCCCCAAGCAGTGAAGTCAGTTAATAGCAGAACTGGGACAAGAAGTCAGAACGAATGGAGGCTCTGCTTGGGGGCTCCTGGGGATTAGCATGGTGCTAGAAATCCAAAGGAGAGGAAGCCTGGGGAGGAAGTCTGAGTAGTCTGTGATTTGAAGGCCTATCTAAACCAGATGCAATTGAACTAACAAATTTATAACAAGTTTCAGTGCTGCTAAATTAGAAGGTGCTACATCATTAACCTTGCAAATAGAAACTTATAAGCATTGACTAAATTTGACCTTAAGCCCATCACGTCTTTCCGTTCCCCAGCATCCCAAGAAAATACTCACATCCCAAGAAAATATGCACATGTGCACAGAGGACCACTTCTCTGCGAAAACAGGAGTTTGAGACTTACTGTAGGAAGGCGTGATGGTAAGAGTGCCCAATAAACCTTGCGTTTTTCTAAAATAAAAAATAGTTTTGTATAATCACTCATTTTACAAAAGTCATCTTAGATGGTTCATAAATAAGAGGGCTTAGACTACAAATTAGAACTCTGTCACAAGTTCATTGTCTCTTGTAGCTTGAAAATACAAGCTCTCTGTTTTCTCAGAAGGCAATGTGGAAGATGTTAGTGCTGCTTCCTTATGCCCTCAGTGAACATCCATCCCTCCCTGGGCACAGGGGAAGATCAACTCTCTACCCTCTGAAGCTAGTCTTGACCATCATAGGACTCATCTTGGACAATATAGTGAAAGGGGAAATGGTGTGTCACTTCTGGGTCACTTAAGAGCCAGTGTGCGCTTCTGTTCTTCATCAGTCCAGGACTCATCCAATTGATATGATGCGGAGCAGAGCGTTAGTCAGCCCGGGAACATAGAGTGGGAGAGAAAAACAATCCTTTCCCGTTTTAAGCCATACAGATGTGGGGTGGTGTCTGTTGCCACAGTGCAATTTAGGCAATCCTGACCAGTGGAGCCCTGTCGATGGGCTCAAACATTTCAATAAGAATAACATGTTTCTGTAGATGTCCAATGACTGAGTTTGCACATATCTGTTGAAAAATGGTGAGAGGTCAAGAATTGCTTATCTCACGGTGCCCCAAGAAAAATTGTATAATTATATTTGTAAATTTGAATGCTGTTTTAATTTTTTTTTAAAGATTTTATTTTTTGCCTTTGGAGACATATCTTGAAAGAAGTTGCTGTGGCTGATATCAAAGAGATTACTGCCTATGTTCTCCTCTATGATTCTGGTGGATTCCTGTCTCACGTTGAGGTCTTTTATCCATTTTGAGTTTATCTTTGTGTACGGTGTAAGAGAATGGTTGAGTTTCATTCTTCTACACATAGCTGTCCAATTTCCCCAGCACCATTTATTGAAGATACTGTCTTTTTTCCACTGCATATTTTTTCCTGCTTTGTCGAAGATTATTTGACCATAGAGTTGAGGGTCCATATCCGGGCTCTCTACTCTGTTCCACTGGTCTATGTGTCTGTTTTTGTGCCAGTACCATGCTGTCTTGGTGATCACAGCTTTGTAGTAAAACTTGAAATCAGGCAACGTGATGCCACCAGTTTTGTTTTTTCTTTTTCAACATTTCCTTAGCAATTTGGGGTCTCTTCTGATTCCATACAAATTTTAGGATTGTTTGCTCCAGCTCTTTGAAAAATACCTGTGGAATTTTGACCAGAATGGCATTAAAAGTATAGATTGCTCTAGGCAGTATAGACATTTTAACAATGTTTATTCTTCTGATCCATGAGCATGGAATGGTCTTCCATCTTTTTTGTGTCTTCTTCGATTTCTTTCACAAGTGTTCTGTAGTTCCTCGAGTACAGATCCTTTACCTCTTTGGTTAGGTTTATTCCTAGGTACCTTATGTTTCTTGGTGCTATAGTAAATGGAATCAATTCTCTAATTTCCTTTTCTGTGTTTTCAACATTAGTGTATAAGAAAGCAACTGATTTCTGTACATTGACTTTGTATCCTGCCACATTACTGAATTGCTGTATGAGTTCTAGAGGTTTGGGGGTGTGGTCTTTTGGGTTTTCCATATAAAGTATCATGTCATCTGCAAAGACACATGAAAAAATGTTCATCATCACTAGCTATCAGGGAGATTCAAATCAAAACCACATTGAGATATCACCTTACACCAGTTAGAATGGCCAAAATTAACAAGACAGGAAACAATGTGTGTTGGAGAGGATATGGAGAAAGGGGAACCCTCTTACACTGTTGGTGGGAATGCAAGTTGGTGCAGCCACTTTGGAGAACAGTGTGGAGACTCCTTAAGAAATTAAAAATAGAGCTTCCCTATGACCCTGCAATTGCACTACTGGGTATTTACCCCAAAGATATACAGATGCAGTGAAAAGAAGGGCCATCTGTACTCCAGTGTTCATAGCAGCAATGGCCATGGCCGCCAAACTGTGGAAAGAATTAAGATGCTCTTCAACGGACAAATGGATATGGAAGATGTGGTCCATATACCCTGTGGAGTATTATGCCTCCATCAGAAAGGATGAATACCCAAATTTGTATCAACATGGATGGCACTGGAAGAGATTATGCTGAGTGAAATAAGTCAAGCAGAGCGAGTCAATTATCATATGGTTTCACTTATTTGTGGAGCATAAGAAATAACACAGAGGACATGGGGAGATGGAGAGGAGAAGGGAGTTGAGGGATATTGGAGGGGGAGATGAACCATGAGAGACTATGGACTCTGAAAAACAATCTGAGGGTTTCGAAGGGGCAGGGGGTGGGAAGTTGGGTGAGCCTGGTGGTGGGTATTATGGAGGGCACGTGTTGCATGGAGCACTGGGTGTGGTTCATAAACAATGAATTCTGGTACACTGAAAAGAAATTAAAAAATAAAATAATAAAAAAGAAATTAAAAAAAATTATTTTTTAAGTAATCTCTATATCAAACGGGGGCTTGAACTCACCACTCTGGGATCAGGAGTTATACGCTCCACTGACTGAGCCAGCCAGATGCCCCTAATGCTTTAATTTTTAAAGCCCTTTCTTGGAAATAACTATATATCGTATGTCTGTGAAAGAGATTGTTTGGATGGTATCACCATTTTCCTTCCCACAAGAAATCTTAGAGAATTTAAATGATGTACTCACCACTGGAATGCTGCAAGAGACCTGGGTTCCATTCACTATAATATTCTACCTCTAGTCTTCAAATAGGTTGAGAAATTTTTTTCAGTTAATTCTCTTTGTGGGGTTGTGGAGGTTTGTGGGAAGCAGCCAAGAGCAAATACATTTTACCTTAGGGAAGCCAACTAAATTATATATAAACATATCTGCTTGGTGCCCACCATGGTGACTAGCATATAGTAGGACTCACAGATATGGCTATGGTTTCACTTTTAATTGGAACCTTATCCTCCCTGTCCCCATTTCCACATTATTTTCTAGCTTATCGCCTAACTTTTGCCCTCCACTCAAGGAATATGCTTACATTCCTTGTAGAGAGAATAAAGGCTGGCATCCCATGCTTAAAATAAATATTGCCTGTGCTATGGTCTGAATATTTGTGTTCTCCTTAAATTCATATATTGAAATCCTAATACCAGGGTGTTGGTAGTAGGAAGTGGGGCCTTTTGGGAGATGATTGATGAATATAAAACAAAAGAGGTCTGAGGGAGCTCCCTTAACCTTCTGCCATGTGAGGATGCAATGGGAAATCTGTAACCCAGGGGCACTTGCCTAACAATGCTGGTACCCTGGTCTTGAACTTCTATCTTCCAGGACCATGAGAAATAAGTCTCTGCTGTTTATAAGTTACCCAGTCTGTGGTATTTTGTTATAGCAGGCTAAACAAACTACGACACCCTGATGAACACAAATATCTAAAGTTCACGCTAGTGTGTAAATGATAGCTGTGCTAAAGGTAGTCTCTAAGATGGCCGCCTATGGTCCTGTCTCCTGGTATTCACACTCTTGTGTAATCCAGTGTGAGCTGGAATTGTTGACCTGATTCTAACACATAGAATATGGCAGAAGATGGTATGTCATTTTCTTTTCTTTTTTTTTTTTTTTTAAAGATTTTATTTATTTGACAGACAGAGATCACAAGTAGGCAGAGAGACAGGCAGAGAGACAGAGAGGAGGAAGCAGGCTCCCTGCTGAGCAGAGAGCCCGATGTGGGGCTCGATCCCAGGACCCTGGGATCATGTCCTGAGCCGAAGGCAGAGGCTTTAACCCACTGAGCCACCCAGGTGCCCCGGTATGTCATTTTCAAGGATAGTTACGAATGACCATGGCTTCTGTCCTTTTTTTTTTTTTTAAGATTTTATTTATTTATTTGTCAGACAGAGATCACAAGTAGGCAGAGAGGCAGGCAGAGAGAGAGGAAGGGAAGCAGGCTCCCTGCCAAGCAGAGAGCCTGATGCGGAGCTCGATCCCAGCACTCTGGGTCCTGACCTAGGCCGAAGGCAGAGGCTTTAACCCACTGAGCCACCCAGGCGCCCCAACCATGGCTTCTGTCTTGGGCAGTCTCTGGCTCTCCCTTCTCAGACCACCAGCTGCTATGTCACGAGGACATTCAACCTATACAGAGGTCCACAGAGCAAGAAGGTGAGTCTGGAAACAGCCAGCTGAGTGAGATTGGAAGCAGATCCCTCAGCCTCAGTTGAGCTCGACGTGACTGCAGCCCTAGCCAACAGCTTGACTGCGGCCTCGCGAGATACCCTGAGCCAGAGGCACTCAGCTAAGTTAATGCCCAGATTCTACACCCACAAAAACGGTGAACCGTTTTTACAACAAAAAAGTATTTGTTGTTTTAAGCCATTAACTTTTGGGGTAATTTATTATGCAGCAAATGATAACCAATATTAAACCAAAACATTTTTTTTTTTTGTATTTTTTTATTTGAGAGAGAGGGAGAATGTGTGAGCCTGGGAGGACCAGAGGGAGAGGGACAAGCAGACCCTACACTGAGCATGGGACCCAACGTGGGGCTCGACCCCACGAACCTGAGATCATGACCTGAGGTGAAATCAAGAGTCGGATGCTTAACTGACTTGAGCCATCCAGGAGCCCCAAAACTAACATCTTTTTTGAGGGCAGGTTTTAATGGGCAAGGACCTTTGTCAGAACAGAGCAAATTCTGTGAGAGGTTGCCTGTGAAGGAGAGAGATGTACAGGGCAATGTCTGCCTATCTCACCTTCATCAGACCTTTTTTTCATTCTAATTTTCAGGTCATGTAACTATAAAAGTGATACTTAAATGCACAGATAGTGAGAGCTGAACTAACCTAGTCCAGCTCTCGCACTTCACAGCATAGACAACCAAGACCTGAGGAGAATGTGTTAACACATTCCTTGTCACAAAACAACCCAGTCATAAGGCTTGGACTGAATCCCAGGCTGTGGAAACCTCCTCCAGTGCTTCAAGATGTGCCAGGCTACTTCTCTCTTCACAGTTAAAAAAAAAAAAAAAAAAAAAAAAAAGGAAAGAAGATTAGGATTAGGATTGGGATTAGGATTAAATTAGGAACCATTGCAATTCTACAAAGTATTCTTGTTATTTATTTATTTATTATTATTATTATTATTTTAAATGTCATTCTCTTTTGAGGATTGGTTTGTTTTCTTTCTTTCTTTTTAAAAAAATTTTATTTATTTACTTGACAGAGAGATAGAGAGCATAAGTAGGCAGAGCAGTAGGCAGAGGCAGAGGGAGAAGCAGGCTCTCTGCTGAGCAGGGAGCCCAATGCCAGGCTCAATCCCAGGACCCTGGGATCATGACCTGAGCCCAAGGCAGATGCTTAACTGACTGAGCCACGCAGGTACCCCGTATTCTTGTTTTTAAAGATTTTATTTATTCTATTTTATTTGAGAGAGAGAGAACACACGTGTGGGCACAAGCAGGGACAGGGGTCAGAGCTAGAGGAAGAAAGAGTCTTAAGCAGACTCTGCTCTGAGCATGGAACCTGACATGGGACTCAATCCCAGGACCCTGAGGTCATGACCTTAACTAAAACTAAGAGTCGGCTACTCAGCCAACTGTGCCGCCCAGGGACCCCAATACTACAAAGTATTCTTAGAAGCTGACCATGTTTCTCAATAATAAATATAAAATACTGACTTTCAAGACTTTTTCAGTATTTTGTATAGGACAGAGTCATTCATTCATCCAACAAATACCTATTGAGCCCCTACTGTGTACCAGGCACTGTGCTAGACACTGGGGTTGTTATGATCGTGAGAGCGTTAGGTGGAGGTACCAAAAGAAAGAGCACATGAAACTTGTCTCTTTTATCATGTTTGTTTGTTTGTTTCTGCTATCATCAATAAATACATTTGTTCCCATAGACAGGAACCATTTAAAGGCTCAATTATTCAATCTTAATATCGATCCAAAGCTTTTAATGCTCCTTTAGAGAGTTGATTGCAGTTTCAGACTCACGTGGGCAAGGAAGGCTTTTGACATTGGTTCCAGACAAGGCAATGTCCCTGTTGCCAGGTGCACCACCCTGAAGTGGAAGAATGCCCTGGGCTATTGAGCCCCACACGGCTGGGGATAAAGATCCTCTCTGCATAACTGTTATGGCTTCACTTGGATTATTGGGCACCAACTAAATTCTTAAAAAGGTAAAGGAAAGTGATATATTCTCTGAGACATTTTGTGAGCCACAATGTACTGGACGTGAAATAGCACGAATTTTTAAGTCTCAGATCCTAGAAAGAATATTGGTTTGATGCTCTCTAGTTAAGTAACTTTGGGCAAGACACTTAATGTTAAGCCTCCCATTATTTAAGTGCAGTATAACGAGGATAATAATAATTGTATCACTTGCCTGAGGAAGGTGCTTTGTAAGGTAATCAAGAATCTCCAACAGTTCCCTTATTCCTTAAGTATACTATCTCTGAAAGCAGAGATGGCAATCTATTTTTTTAATCTTTCATAGTCTCTAAGGCTGTGCCTAACACTTAGTAGGAACTCACTAACTGTTAAAAAGCTACTAATAGGGGCGCCTGGGTGGCTCAGTGGGTTAAGCCGCTGCCTTCGGCTCAGGTCATGATCTCAGGGTCCTGGGATCGAGCCCCGCGTCAGGCTCTCTGCTCAGCAGGGAGCCTGCTTCCTCCTCTCTCTCTGCCTGCCTCTCTGCCTACTTGTGATTTCTCTCTGTCAGATAAATAAATAAAATCTTAAAAAAAAAAAAAGCTACTAATAATAGTCATAGCCTCTGAGTGCATACCACGTGCCTAACAATGTCCTAATGTCCTTCCTTTGTATTCATTTTTGATTCCTGACAATGACTTCCTAGGTAAATAATATTATCCTATGATAGAGGTGAGAAAATCTAGGCACAGAGCAATTGAATAGTTTTAACAGTCACATAGTAAGTAGCAGAGCTGTCATTTAAACCCAAACCGTCTGGCTTACTGCCAAGATTGACTGCTTCTCTATACGAAGTGGGTATCGATTTACTGTTCCTCTTTAGGAAAAATACAGGCCAAAAGAAAAGAATTAGTACTTTTACATTGAATTAATGAGTACTTATTTTATTTTATTTTTTTAAAGATTTCATTTATTTATTTGACAGACAGAGATCACAAGTAGGCAGAAGGCAGGCAGAGAGAGAGAGAGGAAGGGAAGTAGGCTCCCAATGAGTCCTTATTTTAAATGAGCTTTTATTCAATATCCAAAAAACAAAAAGTGTCCAAAAAACAAGAGCAACACCCAATCCCAACAAACAGAAAAATCCCGAATTATATCAATCAGATAAAATCATATTGAATTCTTCCCAGTTTGATCTTTTTTTCCCAGTCAGATGAGCCCTTAAAGACTCTTCATTTAGGGTGCTGAACTGAAGCTGAGGTTCTTTCATCTGGGAACATATCTAAAAGGCAAGAAGAAGCAGGCTGTGCGTTGTTAGCTGTGTTTGAAAATTATTTATGCAAAACAGTAGGTCTTGGTTGATTGCCTGGACTGTAGCCTGCCTATCTTCTGTCACAGAGAGCATATAGTGACAGGAGATGAAAAAATTAAAAGCCTTGGAAAGACCTCCTAGATAGGCAAGTGGCAGAATATGCCTCACAAATTCCGAAGGGAGAGAAAAGGGATATGAAGAAACTTGCATTTCTTGAAAGCAACTTATGCTAGACATATACAATTACTTCCTCTTTATCCCAGTGAGCTGGATAATGCTAAACACATCTTACAGATAAGGAAGCTGAGGCTCAAAGAGGTTAGGTAACAGCCACCATGAAGTACTCTAGCTGGGATTCAAAACCAGGATTCCCCCGTTATTCTGAACCCCCTGGACTCTTTGTTCCATTGTTAGTATATTCTACCACTACTACTAGTAGCCTTGACTGACTGTTTTCACTAAACTGCAGTTAGTTCTAAGAAGCTACTGGTGTGCCAGAAGACTACCACAAGATGACCAAGAAAATGTTGCTATAATGTAGAGGGGAGGAGAGAAGAACAAAAGAGAGGAAAGAAAGAAGGAAAACCCAATGGAAATCACAAAAGACTTCGAGGCAGAGAAAAGCCTTTAAGCTTTTGACAAAGTGTAGAAAGAAGAAAACAGTACTCCTAAGGCGTGAATTTTCCAGAGGATAGGTTTCTAATTCTAATAATCCTATTAAAAAGTAGACGAAAGCTGCGGGGAATCCTAGATACCCTTTTTTTCAAAGATGGCTACTTGCTTTTTGCCTTTTGTCATTCCCACCTAACTCCCTCAGGGTCATTGGTTTGGGACCTTTCTGCATTCCCCGAACTATGAATTAGTCTTTGACTTTTTACCTCATTCTTCAAGAAGTAGTCTTGCCAAGATCAAATTGCCCAAGATGCTTAGGTCAGTGGTCACCGAATGCTGGTGCACAGGGGGAACATGGACCATGATGAGGCCGTCAGTGCTCTGGGTTGGAGTGAGTAAAACGAATAACCCAGTGAGCTTTTCATACACTAAACCCATCTCATACCGACCATCATTTAGTTTGAGATTATGTTCTTCTTGTTTGTTTGATATTTCAGTGTTTCTTGTTTTTTGAAATGATGGGGAAAGCAAATGATTCCCCTTACATACTTATGATCTACATACTAAATGATCTGTGAAATCCTTTCTCAGCCAATTTCAGGCACCAATTTGAGAGGCATGCCTAGTTCATTGGAAAGAATCTGGTGATGGACATTGATTTAGACTCCGAAGAATCTCTCAGTGGGGGAGCTATTGCTGTATCTGATGGAAGAGTTCATGGCTTGTTTTAAAGACTCAATTAGATTATATGCGTTAAGTTCCAACTGTAGCATCTGGTAAATGGCTGGTATTAAAACAAGTATTTAAGAGGTCTCCTTTTTCTCTCTCAACCCTCCTTTCATTGAGACAGCTTTGTGACTTGTATGACTTTTAATCACTTTGGCCCTGGTCTGCTAAATGCCAGGAGTAACCCCAAATACCATTAAAAAATTTATTATTAAAGTATCTTTTTTTAAAGTATTAAGTATATATTTTTTTAAAAAGATGTTATTTATTTATTTATTTGACAGAGAGAGATCACAAGTAGGGAGAGAGGCAGGCAGAGAGAGAAAGGAGGAGGCAGGCTCCCTGCCGAGCAGAGAGCCTGATGCAGGGCTCGATCCAGGACCCTAGGATCATGACTTGAGCCAAAGGCAGAGGCTTTAACCCACTGAGCCACCCAGGCGCCCCAAGTATATCTTGATATACAATGTTATATGAGTTTCAGGTGCACAACATAATGATTTGACAATTCTATACATTATGTCATGCTCACCATTCTAAGGGTAGTGGCCATCTATCACCACACAAAGTTGATAAAGTATTATTGATTATATTCCCTTTGCTTACTTTTATTTTATTTTATTTACTTATTTGAGAGAGACAGAGAGTACAAGTTGGGGGGGAGGGGAAGAAGGAGAGGGAGAAGCAGACACCCGACTGGGCAGGAAGCCCAACGTGGGGCTCTATCCCACAATGCTGAGATTATGACCTGAGCCAAAGGTGGCCACTTAACCAACTGAGCCACCCAAGTGCCCTCTATGAAAATTATGCTGTAATTTTCATTCCCTTATTTCTCTTATAACTGGAAGTTTGTGCCTCTTAATCCTCCTTATCTATTTTACCCAGCTCCCTACCCCACTGTCCTCTGGCAATGACCAGTTTTTTCTCTGTATTTATGAGTTTGTTTCTGTCTTTTGTTTGCTCATTGGTTTTGTTTTATAGAATCCATATGTGAGTGAGTTCATATGGCATCTTTCTCTGGCTGACTTACTTCACCTAGTGTAATACCTTCTAGGCCCATCCGTGTTGTCCCAAATACCAAGTTCTCATTCTCTCACACAGCCAACCAATATTCCATTGTGTGTACACACACACACACACACCCCATATATATATCCACATACCATATGCATATATATATGTAAAGGTTTACATATATTATTACTATATATTATTATTATTAATATATTATTATTACTACTATATATTACACTATATATTACAGACTACTATATTTATTATACCACATGCAACATATATACACTATATATACATATATAAATATATATATATATTTACACATACATAAGTGGTATACACACACACACACACACACACAAAATGGAAAAATGGAATATTACTCCATCATAAAAAAGAATGAGATCTTACTATTCATGACAAATATAACATATTTATCATATACCATATATGCATATATGTATATGTAGTATATGTGTGGTATGTATATATTTTTACTATATATACATATAGACACATATGTGTCCAGTATACACACACAATGGAATACTACTCAGCCATAAAAAGGGGTGAAATCTTGCTATTCACAACAACGTGAATAAACCTAGAGGATATTATGCTGAATGAAATAAGTCAGACAGAGAAAGACAAATATCATAGCTATCTATAGAAACACACATACGTATATATATATATCGCATCTTCTTCATCCATTCATCTATCGATGGACACAGATTGCTTTCATATCTTGGCTATTGTAAATAATGAACACAGGAATACATATATCTTTTCAAGTTAATGTTTTCATATTCTTTGGGTAAATACCCAGAAAAGGATCATACAGTATTTCCATTTTTAATTTTTTGAGAAAACTCCATATTGTTTTCCACAGTGGTTGTAGCAATTTATATTTCTACCAACAGTGCACTAAGGCTCTTCTTCTTTCTCCACATTGTCACCAATACTTGTTATTTCTTCTCTTTTTGATATTTCCCATTCTGATAGATGTGAGATGTTACATCATTGTGTTTTTGGTATGCATTTCCCTGATCATTAGTGATATTCAGCCTTTTTTCATAAGTCTGTTGGCCATCTATATGTCCTTTTTGAAAAAAATGTCTATTCAGGGCAACTGCCCCATTTTTTTATTAGATTATTTGGGTGTTTTTTGTTTGTTTGTTTGTTTTTGTTTTTTTTTGGTATTGAGGTGTTTAAGTTCTTTATATACTTTGGATATTAACAATTTGTTGGATATATCATTTGCAAATGTCTTTTCCCATTCATTAAGTTACCTTTTTGTTTTGTTGATTTCCTTTGCTGTACAAAAGCTTTTCATTTTGATGTTGTCTCAATAGTTTATTTTTGCTTTTGTTTTCCTTGCCTCGGGTGACTTATCCCTAAATACGTTGCTATGGCCAATGTCCAAGAGATTACTGTCTGTTTTCTTCTAGGATTTTTTTTTTTTAAGATTTTATTTATTTATTTGAGAGAGTGAGAGAGAGCACGAGTGGGGGTAGGAGCAGAGGGAGAGGGAGAAACAGATTCCCCAACGAGCAGGGAGCCCGACACAGGGCTTGATCCTATGACCTGAACGAAAAGGAAGTACTTACCCAACTGAGCCACCCAGGTGCCCTCCTCCTAGGAGTTTTATGATTTCACATCTCACATTTAGGTCTTTAGTCCATTTAGGTTCATTTTTGTGTGTAGTATACATTGTGTATTTTTGTGGTCCAATTTCATTTTTTTGCATGTAGCTGTCTAGTTTTCCAAGCACCATTTATTGAAGAGACTGCTTCCTCATCATTGTATATTCTGGCCTCGTTTATCATAGATTAATGAGTCACATAGTGTGGGTTTATTTCTAGGCTCTCTATCCTTTTCCATTGATCTCCAGTTCAGTTTTGATGACAAAAAGACCTCTCTATTTTTATCAATTTCCCCATCTGAATGAGAATTATTGAAGACCCAGTTGGGATTCCCTAGAGCATCTTACGATGACCTATCACTTATCCCTTACTCCTACCATAGGTACATAAACACACATAGAGGCAAATATTATTGCCGGTTTGGGTCATCAAATGTTTGATACAGTTAAACCTATACCTTAACCAACTAATAGCCATAATATCCTTAAAATAAAAATGAACATGTCAATCAGGCAGTGTTGTTTTCTCATGAAATATTTAGAAATGAACCCAAGATTTGTCATCTTTTAATGTTGTAAGTAATTAGTGGTCTTTCCTTTAGGAGTTCCTACTTTGATAGACCCAACCATTTCCTCTCTTCTCCCCTACAGAGGCATATCTGTATTGGAATGTGCCAAAGTATATGTGTCATACTTGGCACAGTGTCTGACACACTGTAGTTGCTCAGTAGATGTTATTGGATAACTAAATGAATGGTCCCTGCTCAATATCAAGTCTGTTCTACCAAGGAATGTACAAAGGTTGCCCAAGTAGAAACAAGAGAAGAAAAAGTTCAGACTCATTTATGTGCCATTCATCCAGACATCCCCACACCCATCTCCAAAACCAAGTAAGATTTACCTCTTCTCCACATAGTTATCTGGTTAAACGTTGTACCCTTGTTTGTTTGTTTGATCTTACTTTGTCTTTGTATACTCAAATTGATTCTCATTGAACCAGTTTTGTCAGTGTGTGGGATTTTTGTTGGGAGAAGAAAGCATATATTAATTTCCTTTTCCTTGAGTCCTATAGAACTGATCCTTTTCCTTCCTTAGGATGAATCCTTTGTACCTGTTTTCTGTTTTAAGTTGATGGCAGGGTGTGAGCTTCATGGAGGAGTAATTTTTGAGTACCTGCAACTTTCTCTTCCCTCCACTCCAAAGTCCACACACGTGTTCGAGTTTTGTTCCAGGATGTTGGAGCATGTAGGAATACATGAAATGGATATGAAATGGCACACTGTTTGGGTGCTTTCAAGAGTCCAGCTACATGGTAGCTCAGCAATCTGGGTAGGAAGGGAATCTGTTGTGCTGGGTGCTCTGCTAAGTACTTTAAATCATTATTCCATTCACTCTCAAAGAACTTCGGGGAATTATTATGGGAAAGTAGAGGAAAAGGAAGCCAAAGACTAGCTAGCCTTTGTGGAACACACCACAACTAGCCCTTGAAGTCAAACATCTTTCTAAGTGCTTTTATATAACTTCACAACTCTTGGAGGCAATGATACAGTTCTCATTTTACAGATGTGGAAATGGAAACTCACCGGGTTAAATCTCTCACAGAAAGATCCCCAGTGAGAAACAGAGAAGGCTAGAGTTTGAACTGCATGTGCCGGCTTGGATACTTCTACTGTGTTTTGTGTGCTTTTCTTGTTCATTTTTTAAGGAATGCATTTGTATGTGTTGCTGTTTGCTTCTCATTCAATGGTGTTCTTATATTTATCAGTGTACATTTATATTCCTTTAGACTACATTTACTGTCCTGTTTGGCCAGTAAGTACTTTTTGTGCTTTGCTATGTACTTGAAACTGATTTGCTGAAGTCTCACTCTTAGTATAAACCTAAAAGTGAGGATTTTTTCCCAGTTCTCCAATGGTTTTGTGTTGAAAATCACCTTTTCCCGTGGGTAGTAGCTCCCTTAGTGCCATCTTGGAGAGATCCTACCAATTTCAGCCATGTTTGTCATTAGCAAAATCTTATTCTAATACCTGAGCCCCAGTTCTGGTCACTGGTAAACCTTAGTCTCAAACTTGTTTTGAAACTCTTCTTCTCCTCTCCCCCAGCACAGGTGAAGTATACGTCTGGTCAAGTGAATGAGGTTGTAGCAGGGATGGTAGGAGATGGAGAGACACTACAGTTGCTCTTTATATACCCCTTGCCCCCACCATGGTGATCATACATCTCAATTTTCGGGGGGTATTTCTAGTTTGTACCCGTTGTTTTGGTGTAGTTATTACTAGCAACTCCCTTAATTCTCAAAATTGTCTTGACTTGCATAATACATTATAAGCTCACCCTACCTCTTCCTCTTCTCTGTCCTGACCATCTGCTATCAGAGTGGGAAGGTGGGATGGGGAGGCAGACATCTTCTTGGTGAGATCTGTAGGCTGTGGCATCCATCAATTGTCTCTCTGTGTTGCAGATATCCAAATGTTCCTTCTCTGGTGGGTTGAGCTCTTCAGGGAACCTATAGGAGCTTCCCACTCCACAGTTATCTAATTCCAGCTTCTCTTCCTCTGTATCATATCAGATCTTGCCCCCAACAGTGTCGTGCCTAACAGCTTCCTGCAAGGGGTCCCTCTCTCACTAGGAAGACATACTGTACAACACTTTTGCAATGAAAAGGGAGGAATTAATCTGTGTTCCTCAATGCTGCCCTCCCACAGATGCCACTTCCTCTCATCTCTCAGTTTTCTTTACATAGGGACTATAGTGGAAAGAGAAAGAAGTATTGTCTGTAGGTCTGGCTCTGCTCTGGTGCTTCTAAGTACGTCATAAGGAAGTAAATGGGCTGTAATTCCTTGAAATTAGAATGTATGGAATTCTACTTCCAGGTGCCCCCAAATCTCAAGGCAATTGGTAACGTCCTCCTTGACATAACGCTACATATGGATGATAAGTACCAGTTTCCATACATATGGCAGCATCAGCCATACTGACAAGGCCAGCCATGTTGTCACCGAAGTTCAACAGGAACTAGCACTCTGTTAGGTCCAGTTTTGTCTTTGACTCACCTTTCAAAATTTGTTCCCCTCCATTCAAAGATTTTTAGTTACAATTTAGAAGTGGAGGGGGCTCCTTCCTTCCTAATCATCTTGTCAACAAAAAGACATTGTCTTTCCCTAACAAGCCACTTCAACCAATCAACAATGGTTCTCCAGAAAATAGAAAGGAAAAAAAAAAAGAGTAGATCAAAGAACTCCTGATTCTTAAATACCATCCGTCAACATAGCCAACTTTCCATTTTCTTTGATTTCTCTAAAACCAGATTAAAAATTCCTCCAAGGGCTGGAGCCATGTCTTATCTGTCTTTGCACTGCTGGTAGCTAACACAACGTCTGACGCCTTGTATTTGTTAAAAAATAATTTGTTCCCGATTACATTTGTGTTTGTACCATGCTCAGTGCCTAGCATGATGGGCTAGTATTTTTATTACTGGTGAACTACCGTATCGTTCCTTTGCCTCATTTTTCAGATCGCTTTAAAAAAGAAGGAGCTCATTTAGAGAAGGTACCACCTAGTTTGAACCTCATTTCCCCAAACTTTGCTTTCCTTGCACCAATGCCAGGACGTTATCATGGGAAGAGTTTTGAATAGGGCTCAGAAAATGATCTTCACACCTCAGTCCCTTTTAGAGACCCCATGGATGCCAGTGTTGCTGTCGAGGCAGCCCCTGGAACATTTATTTTTATTAACTTGTCTGCGCATGCTCATTTCTTTGTTTAGCGGCATTCCCCCCCACCCCTTTCTCCCTCCCAGCCCTGCGGGACTCCCAGGTGGGGGATGGCCTGGTCAGGAGTCAGGCTCAGGCCTCCCGCTCCACTCATAAATGTGGAAATAACAAAATGTGTTCCCTGAAGCTTTGCAGCGTTGTCAGGAAATGGGCTGCTTGCATGCTACACTTCCACGGATCTGGAAATTCTGCCGAGCTTGGGTTGACTCCAGAAGAAAAGTTTAAAAGTGTTCAGGGAAGAGAGGAATTAAAGCGGGCCATTAGTTGGAGACACCAACGCTCCTGCTGAGTCTGGTCTTGGCCGGCTACTTGGCAGCCCGGGCAGCCGGTGATGCTGGAGCGCTGTGTGTGTGCTCTGGTGGGGAGGTTTGCTTTTCGAAGGCTCGGGGCTTTGCAGAAACTTTCTTTCCCACATTTTTCATATCTCAGAAGTTTGCGTGGCACCTTTGGGAAGGAGTGGCAGGTCGTTCTTGTTTCCGCCCGGGAGAGAACGAGGCACAGAGAAGTCTAGGCTTCTAACTCCTCATGAACGGAGGGGCTAGGCTCTCAGTAAATATGTGTGGGATAAGCGAATGGGTCAAAAGGATTTGAGTCATGATCTCGTGTGTCAAAGGTGGGGCCTGAGCTCTTTGAGGGACCATGAGCTACTTGGATGAATTCAGGGGACATGAATGATGGGCCTGGGTACCACTCTTTCTTCTTTTGTGTTACTGACACAACACCTTCCTCATTACTCGAAACTCGGGAAGGAGGGTTCTGGTATTTGAAAAGGTCTACGTGGACTTTTCAGGTCACACAATGAAGCTGTCATACTAGGGGGATGGAGTTTTGGTTGGAGGAGCACAAAGTTCAAAGTTTTTCCCTTCAGTTGGCTTTTTTTCTGTGTTCCTGGACCTAAGAAGCTCTGAGACCTAGAGGGTAGGGGAGTGAGGGCAGTGGCCGCAAGGCATGGTGGCCTCTGGTCTTTGCCTCAATTTAGGCTCTAAGATGATGAGGTAAAATGACTGACCGGTCACCTGGCGGAAGCATAGCTGATTCTGGGTGGTTGGTATATCCCTGTGGGCTGCTTCTCAGAAACCATCTCAGGAACTAGAAAGGAATCTTACCACCAATCAAGTTAAAAGAGATGTGGCTTTGGCTTTATGCTTATTTTAAGTGTATTTCTTTTTTTTTTTTTTCCCCAGGATGCAGTTTGGGGAGAAATTTTTGGGGGTTCTCTCCCCTCTGTCCTCAGAAGCTTCCACTGTGAGAGTCTCTCAACCTGCAACACTTGTGTTGAAATCTTGGTTCTGCCACTCACATGCTGTGTGACCTTGGGCAAGTTACTTAACCTTTCCGAGTCTCTGCTTCCTTGGGTGGAAAGTGGGGATGATAATGAGCTGCAGTCACAAGTTTGTTATCAGATTTTTGTAGAATTAATATATGTGAAGCTCTTAAAATAGTGTATATGTGCTAGCTGACATTCTTGTCATTTTGCTTAGGTGCCACCAGTCACCTAATTTGACACAGAGGCCAAAGCAGCTAGTTTTCAAAAGTGGTACTTTGTGATAGAATCCTGTATGGTGGCTGGGGAAGGAACTAGTTGAACTCTCAAAGTTTTCTTACAAATAATAGGCTCCTGTAAAAATTCTGATTTCAATCTTTGTTACCTTCACAAGTACTTACTGAATCAGCCTCGGCTTTAATTCTCCAAGTGCTTTGAAGAGTGTACTGTACTAGTTGTCTGTATGAATTTTAGGGCATGTTGAGTCTGTTGGTTAATGTTTTTGAAACCTTAAAAGGACAGGCTCTAAATGTCTTTTCAAGCCCGCACCTCTGTGCCCTTCTGCTTTGAGCACCAGTTATGAAATTGAAGCTAGGATTAAACTGCACCATGTTAGGGAATGGTCTGGAGTCTTCTGGAGTAAATTCATGCACCGTAAGCAGTTCGTTACTTGTCTCTAAATTATTAAAAAGAAAAGAAAAGAAAAGGTGGGAGGGAGCTGGCTCAGATCACCTAGGCAAAACAATTTTCCATGAACACAGTTAACCCAATGCACAACAGGAAACTTATTGAAAACCTAGCGGGTTGGAGAAAAACAGTAGCTAGCGTGACAAAGAGTGTCAGGAGAAGATAGAGAGAGAATGCAGAGGGCACAGAATTACCCAAAATTATCCAGAGAGCTGAACATAGCTCTCTGTTGGGGAAACTTTCAGTAAAGTCATGCCTGGGAGTGTCCATAATTCTTTAAGGGGGATGCTCACATCTGCGTGTGCATGCCCACACACATGCACTCACACGTGTACATGTATCTGGCCCTTGAATTGCAGATAACCTAACCCGACGCTAACCTTGGCATAGCTACAGAAGTAATATTTTTACCGGGATGAACTGTTGTTGAACAATTTCTCCAATGCATTAGTCATGCTTTAACTTTAGGCATGCAGGTTTTTAAATGCTTCTTAATGCACCCGGCTTCCTGATTTGATGTGGGAAGGGAGAATATTATCATTTCTGAGTGCCAGAGGTATTCGTGCACTCGTATAATATATAAAAGTAATCATGTGTCATCTCTATCAAGGGATTCTATTTGGCTAAGTAGCTGGACCTGTCTTTTATGAGTTCTTTTGAATTGCCAGAATGGAGAAAGCACAGAATTACCTATAGAAACTGACATAGAAAACAGTGGTGAAGTCAGCGTGTTGCTTTGAACAGGTAATAACTTCCTAGTTTGCCAAATCGATGTTTTACTGAATCAACTGGAATTAAAGTGTATGTGATATTGCTATTTTATCCTTATTTTTATTAGAATTCCTTTCTGAAAAACCTGTAACAAATTTTTGTATTTACCCATAAGATTTCAACAAATAGTGAAATAATGATTTTTTTTTTTTTTTCCTGAGAGCCCGCTGTGCCAGGCATTATGGCTTAGTGACTTAGCTATAGGATTAAAGCAGTACTTCTCAGAGTGTGCGCCCTGGCTGCATCAGCATTACCTGGGAAACTGTTAGAAATTCAGACTCTCAGGCTTCATTTCAGGGCTCCTGAATCAGAAACTCTGGGGATGGGTCCTAGTAATCTGCCTGTTAATGAGCCCTTCAGGTGGTTCTGATGCACTCTCATGTTTGAGAACTAGTGAGTGAGTTAGGGTAACTACATACTGAGAAAGTGGCTACTTAACTACTCCACTGACTTAGGGTAAGATGAGTCTGCCTTAACAAAGAGACTTAACCACTATATGTTTAAATTTATATCCTGCGAAAAGTAATGAGGATCATCACACCCACTCCATAGATGAGAATACTGAGATTTAAATCACATGGCTGGATTCCCAAATCTGGCAAATCCGTCTTTGAAGCCTGTTTTTACCACTAGTCTATGGGATCAGCAACTGTAGTGCTTCGGTATGGACATATTCACGTTAAAATGGGTTAGAAAAAGTTTTAGATCTGGAGGTAATCCAGATTGAGAACTATATATACTATTTGCCTTTGGTTCAGAGACTCTTTCTTTCACTGGTTTGCCATATGAAACTCAGCAAATGACTTAGAGTCTTACTTCTCTAATCTGAAATAGGATAATAATGGCGCATTTCATTGTATGTCTGGTGAGAACAAAGGAGATGTTTTCCAGGGGACTTGGAACTCCTCAGAAAGCACAATGCCATTCAGCTGGACTTCACTAAGTACATAACAACCTAAAAAGTTATGTAAAAATAAATTTTCCTCAACAAGGTATACTTTGAATATTCCAAGGAAATCTCAGTATAAAAGTATCACAACCCCTAACTGGAGTAAAAATAACATTTCTGTGATACAAACCATATTCTCCAATACAGTAATATTTTGCCAAGTAGCAATAGGAGAACTCCCTGAAAAGCAGGCGGCATTGAACCATTGCTTTGATGGGAAAAGAAGTGTTTGGGGATTGTACATTTCAGAGGCATAATAACAAAGTTGCTATTTGTGGTTCAGGAATTTCAATAGTCAAGGTGTTTTATGGCCTTGAGTGTGTGGCTCTGATACCTTAGCATCACTGGATGTACCCAACATTTGAATACACTGAGTTTTTCCTACAGATAATAGCCTTCATTCCCAAACATACCAGCACTATTGTTAATATCGGCTTTCTCTGACATACCTTCCGTCAACTTTTTAGCCTTCTGTTTCACACTGCAAAGCACACTGCTCTTTAACCTAGATGGTAAGCTATCCGTGCAATGTTTCCTTTTTCTACCGCAATGTTAGTTTCCAAAAGAGAATAATTTTAAACAATTATGTTACTTTTTTAATCCATTGGATGAAAATCAATTAGGTAGATGAAGTCTTATATTGCAGCAAAAATACCTAAATATGCTTCTGATTAAAGTCTGTGTTTTTAAAGGGGCATGCACCTGTGTTTTTAGGCTTCCAGTTCTATAGAGGGATGCCGTTTTGAAGTTTTAGAAGTATAAATGTCAAAATAGGGATTCAGATTTCCTGAGGTTTTCTGGTGGAAGCAGCTTAGATTTTAGTAAGTTTGGAGAGAAGTGGCTTTTTCAAAGGCACAGGGGAGGGAAACAGTAGGGGACAGAAGCCACAAACCCAAATGCCCGCAGAGGCATGGAAGCTAAAGGTGAGACGTGGGCAATATAATGAAGTATGGTGGGGACTCGGGCAAAGCCAAGAGGGCCCCTGGGGGGATTTTGCATCTTGGCTCCAGCCGATGGTTGCCATGTAGAATTCCTGCCCAGTGCTGCCAGATTTTTTAAGAAGAGGAGCTAGAAATGTGTATTTCTGTGTGACATCTCCTAATTTTCAAATGTGAATTCAAACGCTCTGATAATAGCGTGATCTCTAACATCTGAATAAAACAAGGCTCATTTGTGGATGGGGTGTTGGCTGATGTCTGCCAACTTGTACCATCTGAGAAATACAGGTGTGTGTGTGTGTGTGTGTGTGTGTGTAACAGGCTAAGTTAGGACAGCAGTAGTGAAGGGATTGTATTTGCTGAATCAATTCAATACGCTTATGCAAAGGTTTAGATAACCTGAGGTAAATATGGCATGGTCTTGATCTTCATGTTATTTTAGGAAGAGTGGGCACATCTAAATGTTAACTCAGTACTCTTATGATATATTATCATGGAGTCATGAAAGAAGTGAATTCAGCCATTCTTCAATACTTTGCTTGACTAATTGGGGTCATATTGGTGGTTGGCTTATAACCACAAATGAAACCCCCAAAACTTTACTGAAGTTTAATATATTTAAATTGGTTTCAGATTATATTGGTAACATGAGCAACTGTAGGTGCAACCACAACTTCATATTTATAATGGAATTGTCCAGTGGACATCCTTAGGGCATGACTTCACCATAAGAATGAAAGGAGGAACAATATACTCTTTTAATTTTTGCTCTGCCGATAGAGTCCTACATAATTCAGTTGTGGCTGTGTTCTACTACTTGTGGTTGGTGTGGTTCCTCTGGCTCATAAAAATAAAAACCATTTCACATCATCCCTCCTCGATTGTCTCGTAAACGTAAATCAAAGAGGGAAAAAAGCTATAAAAGAAATACAAATACCCACTAGATAGGCTAAGAAATAATGGACTGGGATTATTCCTTAACATACTTAAGTATGGTGCTTTGCATAAGAGATATACCTCTCCTTAGTCAATAGACGGGTTCCTGAAAAGTTACTTGTAAATCAATTTTGTGAAATGAAATCATATTTTAAATGCATTAGATGAGTTTGCTATTTAAAGCAAAGTTAGATAATTCTTTTTGGAAAGCAAACAAAACAAAACAAAACAAAACCCAAATCTGTTTTAAAAATGAAATCTTAGTTCTAATATATTTCTTGGCTCCAAGTTCATGAAGCCATTCAGTAAATTTATTTCAGCTGTGGTCCTCATTTTGTTTTACTTCTCCAGCACATTGCACCTGAAGACCTCCAAAGCCTTTGCAAATAATGCATTTGAAGTGTTGCTTCTGGATTCTGGTAAGATTTACACATCCACAAAGACTTGAATCAAACTAGAGATGCTTAGTAAGTTTGCAAATCCAATGAATTTGCAGGCAGATGAGGGGTTATATCTGAATCAGTGTTCTCAATTTTCATGGGTTGCACACATGAGGCATGGCTCAGTGGGTTCTAATAAGATGGTCTTTAATCCCTATTTCACCGTATGTAGAAATTAAAAGTTTAGACCAAGAGGTCATGCTTACCTCCATGTCTGGGCTCCTGATCCCTCCTAGTTAATTCTATATCATAATAAACATGTGAAACTCAGCCCACTGCTCAATCTCAATGAAAATTCACACACAAACAAAGCATAGGTAGGTACAGGAGATAGGAAAGTGGAATGCAGACAAAGGGAGTGTCATCCCTGCAGTAACAAAGAATCCAAGTTCAACACTGGATACCATGCTAAAAACGGCCTCATTCCAGCCCCCGGGAATTTTCAATGGACTCTGTGAAGTCTTTCAGACTGGAGCCATCTTAGTAGCTGTTTTTATATTTCCTTTACCTGTTTCTCCTCTTTATTCCCTTTATTTCAGAAGAGAAAAAGATCCTGCTTATGCAGAAGAGTTAAATGTTCTCCTTTGTTGCCTGAACACCTGCCGAGTCCTCCGACCTCACCTTCTAATCTGAGCCTTTGGTTCATCAAGGTCTTTTCCAAAACAAAGACAATTTCCTCTTTAGAAATTTTCAAATAAAACTTTCACCTCCACGTCAAAAGAAGCAATGGTATTCCCCTTCAAATTAACTTAAGTAGAATTAAGAAAACCTCAGAAATCATGATTAGATCGGAGGGGAGTCTCCCAAATCGTTCGTGCAGGTAGGAAGAAGGGTTGGCTTCGGAAGGACTAGAGGGGGAATGGGAATGCAGCCAAGTCAGTCGTTTTCTTGTCTCTTGTTGTTTTGTCTGAGCCCACATACTTCTTGTACCATATTCTCTATTCCCACTTCTTCCCTTCTTTCAGTAGACAGGCTATTTCTGCTTCTTTATGCACATGGCTGCCCCATTGGCTTCCAAATTCGCAAAGCTAGTTATGGACACCAGCTCTGGTTTTCAAGCATCCTCGGTACTTTTCCAAATTTTCTGGTGAGGAAATCTGATTGCAGACCTTGGATCCCATGCCCATCAGCTGTGGGGAGTGGGGGATGATGCGGTGGGGTGTCACATAGTAATAACGAAGGCTGTGTGAACGCTGTGTGAAGCAACCACTGATGGTGTGGAAGGGACACTTTTGTTTTTTTAATATTTTTTTAAGATTTTATTTATTTATTTATTTATTTATTTGACAGACAGAGATCACAAGCAGGCAGAGAGGCAGGCAGAGAGAGAGGAGGAAGCAGGCTCCCCGCGGAGCAGAGAGCCGATGCTGGGCTTGATCCCAGGACCCTGGGATCACAACCCAAGCCAAAGGCAGAGGCTTCAACCCACTGAGCCACCCAGGCACCCTGGAAGGGACACTTTTTAAAGCAGAGGGTGAGCTAGGTTCATTTTCAAAATAGGAGTCAAGTGCAGCTAAGAATCCTAAAATCTTAAATAGTTTCAGTGTATTTGATCTGCAGATATTAAAGTATCCATTGCCACAAGGTATCCAGTATAGTCCAGAGTATGAGTGTACCATGAAGGATCTGGAAAGTAAAAGAAGGCAACAAGAAAGAAAATGATCTTATTCCTACTGGTAGGCAATGCCAAGAGGGAGTGTCGCAAAAGGAAACACATTGAAAATAAGTCCAAAAAGCAATATAGTTCAGGGCAAAAAAGGGACTGGGATGTAAACTTGAATTAACTGAATTTTAACCATGAGAAACAGGGTGTATTCTGCATGCCCTAGGAAATAATGACTTGGAAAGGAAGAGTCCAGAGTGGGGGAAGAGGGAGGTAGAGGGAGGCGTGTTAAGGAAGCCTTGTGATGGCTTTTCTTATCACCTCTGTGTACATCTGGAAGAGGAAGTAAGCACTGATTGGGGATGGAGAAACACTTTTTCATAGTATTGAACAATTTAAAAATTTTTTTAGAGAGAGAGTGCACAGGAGTGGTAGTGGGGTGAGGCAGAGGGAGAGGGAGAGAGAGAATCTTAAGTAGGCTACATGCTCAGTGTGGAGCTTAGTGCAGGGCTCAATCTCAGGACCCTGAGATCAAGACTTGACCTGAAATCAAGAGTCGGTCACTTAACCAAATGAGCCACCGAGGTGCCCTGATAGTATTTAACAATTTAACGAAATAGCCAGAAGTTACCATACTTAATCTCTTTTAAAAATGGGAGAGATAGTCTCCTTTGCCTGGGTAAACAGAAGCCAGAAGAAGCCAAGATGTCTCATAAACTCTTACATAGGCTCCTCTCTCCAGCCCACCACCTATTAGCTGACATTAAATCCCTCTTTCCACAAATAAAGTCACATACTTTGAATCTCAAATTTTCAGCAATCCAAATTTGCAAATTTCTCCTAGAATACTCCTTTCACTGAATAACTATATTTTTAGTAATGTTTAAGTTGCTTAATTTTTATGGCAAAGAGACCAGTGAACACTTAGAAAATGTCCTCATTTTATTTCACCAGGGACTCTGGCCGATTTGAGCTCAGACATTCTCTGGGTTCAGGTCACATGAAGACATTATTATCACCTCATTGTTCAGAGCACCTGGCTAGAGAACCTGGAGGGTGAACAATTGCTGAATGACAAACGCCGTAAGCACTGGCCTGCTCTGTCTAATTATCCAGCTGTCGTGGTGCACTGGGCAATTTTTCTTTCCAATGTCTCCTCCCCTCTGCCCAGCTTCAAACCACACAGTAAAGAGAAGAATCCACAGAGCTCTGCATTAGAGCTTTTAGAGCAACCACAATGCAATCAAAGTATCAGGCTGCAGGAGGGCAGAAGCCATTTCTAGAGTGTGGTTGACCCATATGTTGCACTTGGGTTGTTACATGGGTCAGACAAGGGTGCTACTTATTGGAGCCACATGTGAAAATGGTGATGACTCAGGCTCTCTTGCTTGCTTGATGTCTTAGTTCGCATCCTTGTCCTCTAGCTCTTCAGACTGGCGGAAGGAGCCTGTGAATCCGTAAGATCCATGACAGAGCTGAGGTGGCAGTGTTCCAATGTGAAGCTCAGGTCCTGAGCTCTCCGGACTGTTCTGGATCAGTGAAGAAGGAGATACTATGACAAGAGCAAAAGGAAACATAAATCAAGAAAAGGAGAATAGTTTATTTAGGAATAAATTTTACCTATGTTGCAAAGCTTTATCATCCGCTGTCATTGAGAATCATTGTAAACATCTTATGATGCTAACAGCATAATCATGGAGAGAAAAGTCCCTACAGTGCTACACAACATAAAAATGCTGATGCAGATAGGTTATGTTTTGATATTCAAGTTTATCAGCATCTATGCATTTGGGCCAAAAATGACCAGAGACTAGACTTTAAATCTGTATCATAGATTGGTTTACCACTGGCTGATGGCACTCATCTCAGAGATTTGATGGTAGAACATAAGGTTGCTGACAATATTTGCCTCCTGACATAGTTTTTGTTTCTGTTTGTTGTTGTTGTTTTTGCTTTGCTTTTTTAGAGAGGAAGAGAGAAAGGGAAGGAGCGCAAGCGGAGGCAGGAGCAGAGAGGCAGGGAGGGGGAAAGAATCCCAAGCAGACTCCATGCTGAATGCAGAGTCAAGTCGGGGCTCCATCTCACGATCCTGAGATCATGACCTGGGCCAAATACGAAAGTTGGACACTTAACTTACTGAGCCACCCAGGCACCCCAAGAAAGAGAATCTTAAGCAGCCTCCACAACCAGTACATGAGCCTACCATAGGGCTCAGTCTCATGCCTGAGATCATGCCCTGAGCTGAAGTTGAGTCAGACGCTCAACCAACTGAGCCACCCAGGCGCCCTGCCTTCTGACATTGATTTTAAAGGACTCCACAGATGATTAAGTTTTAAGATCCAGGATAGCAGAAACCAAATATTCCATTTTTAAATATTTTACATATGTTACTATGTTGTGCATAGAAAGGATGCTTCGTAAATACTTGGTAACTAGCATGTGACAATATGTTTTATTGAAGTCATGATGTCAACAGATATGATTTATAAATATATATCTAAATTTATATATAATTATATAACATAATTATAGACATAAATTTATATATTTATAATTATCTATATAAGTTTATATTATATATATGAAATTTCCATTTACTCAACTATTCATTTAATATAAATTGTTAGGTTTTCTACTTAGCAGGATTTTTACTCAAGTCTAGGAGGTTTTCTTTCTTTTTTTTTTCTTAGATTTATTTATTTTAGGGAAAGAGCGAGAGCTCATGTGCCATGAGTTGGGGAGGGGCAGAGGGGGAGAATCTTCATGCAGATTCTCCACTGAGCCCAGAGCCAATGTGGGGCTCCATCTCATGACCCATGAGATCATGACCTGAGCTGAAACCAAGAACTGGTGGCTTAACTGACTGAGCCACTCAGGTGCCCCACGAGTCTAGTCGGTATTAAGCTATAAGAAGTTATTTCAATATTGTGAATTGGGTTTGACAGAAATCATGAAATAAGTTGATTTAAATAAATATTAACCAAATTATGATTACTTCTTTAGATGTTACACTTATTTAGGGGTTACCACTTTGGTTTTATGTGAGTATACCCAACCTCAGTTATGGAGACATCCAGAGAATAGAAGCTTAGTTTTCTTGTGGAAACAACACATTTTCCATGCCTGATCCTTTATGCTTTTCTTTATGTTATCTGATTTTCTTCTGTGGTTTAATCTCATGATAGATCAAAGCTTGTGAATCCTGGAGGTCACATACTATTTTTTTTCCGTTTTCTTTCCTTTTCTCCTTAAAAAAAAAAAAAACAAAAAACCTTATTATAGAACACATTGAGCCTCCTTAGAGATACCAGTTTTCACTTTACGTCTAAAAATTTTTGATGACTCCAATGTTCTCACTTTCCCTGAAACTCAGTGAAGATGCGAGTCTAAACTCAGGCCAATGAGATGTAAGCTGAATTGGGTGCTATCTTAGAAAGTGTCCTTTAAAGGAATGTTGCTCCTTCCTTCATTCTCCTGCCTGGAACACAGACTTGATGTGTGGAATCTTAGCAGCTATTTTGGATCATGAGTTGAAACACCACTTCCTAATGATGGCAGAGCAATGAGATACAAAGAATTAGGAATACCTACTTCCTGATGTCTTCGTATAAGGGAGGAATAAATGTTTATATTGTTTTGCATTTTCTTGTTTTGCAACTGAACCTAATTCAAACAGATACTATATCCTAATTCATGCTGACATTAATAGTTAGATATCTCTCTGTGGAAAAGATGTAGAAAAATTTAAAATTCATGAAAAAAATGTTCCTCAACATCGACAGTTGGGAAATGGAGCTGTTCAAATGTCAGAAGCTATGAGAAATTCCTACTTGATTCAACCGAGTTCCAAACAAAGGACCTATCAAGGTGGAATACTATTTATTTATTTATTTTTTTAAAGATTTTATTTATTTATTTGACAGAGAGAGATCACAAATAGATGGAGAGGCAGGCAGAGAGAGAGAGAGGGAAGCAGGATCTCTGCCAAGCAGAGAACCCGATGCGGGACTCGATCCCAGGACCCTGAGATCATGACCTGAGCCGAAGGCAGCGGCCTAACCCACTGAGCCACCCAGGCGCCCTGGAATACTATTTAATTTGCAAGGGAGTTTTGTGAATTTGTGAGAAGCAAGAGGAAGAAATTTGGTTCTTATGGGCAACCTGAGAACTTAGAGAGGCTGGACTGGAGACAGAGAAAGGTGTAGAATGATGGAGAAAGCAGCATTTGGAGCCCCTTTCCCACCCACTGTCAGCAGAATTGAGGTGAGAGTTTTGGGAGGTTGGATGACCTGAGCAGAAACCTCTAGAAGCACTGGTGGCAGCAGCTCTGGAAAAGTCATTTTCTTGGGCTGAAATGACCTTAAGTGATGCAGCAGGGAGCTTCATGAAGGAATCTGACCTGCAGATTCAAGGATGTGGGCAGTCACATTAAAATGCCAGCTTCTGCAGTGACATTCATTATAGAGGAATGGCTTCCTGAGAAGGCACATTTCTCCCTTGCTGAGATGAGGAGCTGTTAGGAGAACTTGGCCTGGGAACCTCAGGGCACTGGAAGCAGAGGGATGACAAAGAAGGTAAAGGAAATTTCTTGAACAGTCAGGAAGATCATTCCTCTGAGCCTAGAAGGAAGCTGCCCCACAGTTAGCCCAACCTTGGAATAGTAGCTTTACTAGGAATGTGGAAAAAAATCCTTATGTTGAAACCCCTTCCCCCAACCCAGCCGGCATTGTCAGACCTCATCTCTGTCTTAACGTTCTTCAAGCCCATCACTGTGAAAATCTGAAAGGTGTCTTTAAGCCATAAGTCAAGATGAATCTCCCACCCTGTTTCTGAGGGAAATATCAGTCCAGAATAGGCTTTTTACTATTTTAATATGAGAAATTAAGGGAAAAAAATGGATCCTGTAAGTAATTCTGAATCATAAAGAAATGAACATATAGTTTAATCTGAAGGAAAAATGTATCTTGAGTGTGTTCCTTTTAGTTTT
Organism: Lutra lutra; assembly: GCF_902655055.1. Classification (NCBI taxonomy): domain Eukaryota; kingdom Metazoa; phylum Chordata; class Mammalia; order Carnivora; family Mustelidae; genus Lutra; species Lutra lutra. The sequence continues at coordinate 40,856,633 of NC_062290.1, read as the reverse complement.
CCCTTACCATAAATTTGAACTTAAATTTTTATCGAAGTAATATATTTAGTAGTAGTTTAAAAAGACTTATGCCAATCTCCTTTCCTTTGTTGCCAGTTCTCATTTCTTTAAGGCAATGATTGAGTAGCTACCTCCAAATTTAACTCATGCATTATGCCATTAATTTTTTAGATATTAATTTGTAGATATTATTTCTTACTATAGAAGATAGATTCTTTCTCCCACATTTATCATTATAATCATATCAACACTTTACTAACTAGTATTTACATTAGCATAATTATGTAAATAATGTTTATGGTTGAGCCACTTATGTGTCATGTCCTTTGTATCATTTGTACTATTTTCTTTCTTATACAACTTTTTGTTTTGTCTGGAGTTGACAGTTGCTTTCTTTCTGTTTATTTGCTTAGTGTCTCTGTACCTATAACTAATTTATTGCTAATTTCTCCAAATTACAAGTAAGTTTCCTTATTTACAGTCAAACAGTTTTGGGATATAGCTCCTGGGCTCTCTATTCTCCTGTCCCCCTCTAAGCTTCCTGCGGGGTGGTCATCCTGAGACATCCCTTTACCATTTTGTGCATTTCTCTTAGTTTCTAACTGGCTGGGACCTCCAGTTCTCAGACTTCTGTCTTCTTCTTTTGTGATTTACTCCTTTGTTTTGATGGAATGCATCTACAAATGGTTTCCTGGGAGAAGAATTTGTAGAAATGAGAGAGACATTTTCTGCGACCTTGGAAGTTTGAAATTATTCTTACTTGGCTTTGATATTTGATTTATAATTTGACTGGAATTTGGGGTTCTGACTTAGGAATAATTGCTGACAGAATTTGAAAGATCTGGCCCCTTTATCACTTAGCTGCTGATGTTGCTTAGTCAAATGACACTTTCATTCTCAAACATTTTTCTGAAGTGACTTACTGGTTTTTTGGGGGGAACTTTAGGTTCTTCTCATCATCCCTGGTACTCTGAAATTTCACAAAGACAAGCACTATAGTTGGTTTATTCATTATGCCGGGCACTTGGACTTTCATAATCTGGAAAGCTATTTTCTTTAGAGATGGCAACTTTCATTGTATTATCTCTTTAGTAATTTCTTGTTCTTCTTTATTTTTTAATTTTCCTTCTTCTGGAATTCCTGTTATTTAGATGTTGGACCTGTGTGACTCCTTCTCTAATTTTATTAAAAATTTTTCCCTCCTATTTTCCATCTTTCTTGTGTGTTTGCTTCACTTTCTGGAGATTTCCTCAGCTATCTTCTCTTCTTTAAAAGGGGAACCCTCCTACACTGTTGGTGGGAATGCAAGCTGGTGCAACCACCCTGGAAAACAGCATGGAGGTTCCTCAAAATGTTGAAAATAGAACTACCCTATGACCCAGCAATTGCACTGCTAGGTATTTACCCTAAAGATACAAACGTAGTGATCCGAAGGGGCACGTGCACCCGAATGTTTATAGCAGCAATGTCTACAATAGCCAAACTATGGAAAGAACCTAGATGTCCATCAACAGATGAATGGATAAAGAAGATGTGGTATATATACACAATGGAATACTATGCAGCCATCAAAAGAAATGAAATCATGCCATTTGCGACGATGTGGATGGAACTAGAGGGTATCATGCTTAGCGAAATAAGTCAATCGGAGAAAGACAACTATCATATGATCTCCCTGATATGAGGGAGAGGAGATGCAACATGGGGGGTTGAGGGGGTAGGAGAAGAATAAATGAAACAAGATGGGATTGGGAGGGAGAGAAACCATAAGTGACTCTTAATCTCACAAAACAAACTGAGGGTTGATGGGGGGAGGGGGGTTGAAAGAGGGGGGGTGGGGTTATGGATATTGGGGAGGGTATGTGCTATGGTGAGTGCTGTGAAGTGTGTAAACCTGGCGATTCGCAGACCTGTACCCCTGGGGATAAAAATATATGTTTCTAAAATTAAAAAAAAAAAAGTTAAAAACTTTTTTTTAAAAAATTTAATTGTTCTCTGAAAGTTCCTTTAAAAAAATGACAGCATGTTATTATTTCACAATGCAAAAACCTCTGATTACTTTGAGACTATTAATACTATTTAAAATTTTTTCTAAACTTTTTCTTTTTTTCTGCTGGCTGCATTGTCCTTGTTTCCTCCTAGTGTATTTTATTTGTTTATTTTGGCCGGTCTTTCCTGTTAGAGCCTTTTCTCAAATGTGTGGTGAACTTTGGCTGTATGTTCATATGTAAAATGAAGATTAAAATTCTCTCTCTTGGGCAGGGCCTTGTCAGCTTGTGGCCTTGGAGTGTCATTAGCTGATGGTCTTTTGGGGGGGGGCATTTTTCGAGAGGAAGCCTCCAATCTGTTGCGGGGATGCTGGGGGTGGGGTCACCTAGCTCAGTAAGTGTTGTTTCCCTGCCCTTCCCATCACATTTTCAGAATAATATCTCACCTTTACCCTCTGCTGGGTCAGAGTACCCTGACCCTGACTCTGGATTCTCACTGTTTTTTTTTTTTTCTCCAGAGACATAATTTCCCCAGAAGTGTCTTCTAGGGTAGAATAAGTTTCTTGGTTGGATAAATGGAGTGTCAGAAGAAATTCTTACAAAAATTTTCAACATTTCTCCTGTTTTTAGCCTTACCTTGCACAGTTTTTTTTCCCCCCCTTGCATTTCTATTCTTAGAAGGACCTAGAATATCAATGTGTGAAGCTTTCTAGGGTTATGCACTACAAATTATCTTGCTGGTTCCTTTTGTTCTTTTCCTCCAGTTTTAGGTATCAGCTTTTCAAATACATATAAATACACTCACACAAAAACATGCACCCCATGTGCTTGCACACGCATGTACACACAGCTGGGATCATACTATTCATACAGAAAAACATATTTGAAAAAGTTATTGAATTGAAGGAAACAGAAATAGATTTTATAAACTATTCTGTGGTTTTGCAAATATTGGAAAAACATGAGTTTTATAAAATAAAACTTGTAAGATGAGATGATAATATAATAAACAGATTTGAAATTGGAACTGAGTTGAGGCAAGCAGAAATTTAGAATAAGTTACAAGAAAAAAACAACTATTTTAAAGTAAACATTTCAGAACAGGGTTTAAAGATGCAATTGGAGTAGAAATAACACCATAGTAAATCAAATCAAGGGTATATACAATATATGCTAAAGTAAAAATCTCCCAGAATGTAGAGGTAAATGACAAAGAACTAGGACAATTAGGTGAGGTAGTAATTTGAAGTTCCTACTGAGTTCTGGCTTAGAGAGTGTGAGTGTTACTAAACAGGATGTCAGAATAAATAGAAGGGAAGCAATATTTGAAAAAAAATAAATAACACTTGGCTGGGCTAGTGGAGAAAGTTCTGGTTTTGCAAACCGAATGAGCTAAACCCCAAGAAATACTAATAAAAATAATACAACAAATGCATGTATTCTGATGAAAGTCTTAAACTTCAAGAAGAAAAGAAAAATCAAGCTGATTGCACCTAGGCAGAAAAGACTGGTCATCTACAAAAGAGAACCCAAATATTCAGCTCAGATATTTCCTCTGTATGAAGAAGAATGAACAAAATTATTTCCTAAGAGTTTTAAAGGGGAAAGAAAAGATTGTAATTGAAGATTTCTATGCTATAGCTAAGTTTTGTTCACATTCAAATATAACAAAAACACTTTGCTGGAGACACAAAAGCTCACAAAACATAAAGTGCCCTTTTTTAAAAATAGGTGCCAAATTTTCTAACAACTATGAGATGAACACACACACATATACACAGACCCAAGAAAGAGGGACAGACGTCTGGGTGGCACAATCAGTTAAGTGTCTGACTCTTGGTTTCAGCTCAGGTCATGATCTTAGGGTCCTGAGATCAAACCTTGGATCAGGCTCTGTGCTCAGTGCGGAGTCTGTTTGAGATTCTCTCTCTCCCTCTCCCTCCGCCCCTCCCACTCATGCTCTCTCTCTCTCCCTAAAATAAACAAATCTTAAAAAAAAAGAGGGGGGGAGTAATGAAATTCAGAGAGATAAGAGTTATTATCATAAAAACATAAATTTTAATGGTAAATTAGGGAAATAATAAAATGTTAATGCTAATATATATAATATATATAATATATATGTATGTATACATATATATATATAAAAGTAAGAATGATGATTTGAAAGCAAAAAACTAGATCTTGGATCTTAGACTATATTATAAAAACTGGTAGGAAGAAATAAAAGCTGTCATTTACTCATCTAAGGAATCTGTTTCCATCTAAAGTAAATAATTAGAGGAAAATAATTTTTATACACAGTTGAAAAATGTAACAAGTAGGAGGTTAATTTCTTATAAATAACTAGAGGGGAAGGGAAAAATAACTTGAGTAAGATGGACAGAAAATAAAACATCAAGGAAGGATTGAAAAGACAAAAGTTCTCAAAAACGACAGAAAGAATATGGTAGGGAAAGGTGTGCTTTACTGGAAAACCAGGCCTTGTTTCCATAGAGTGTGCCCTTCCAGGTGAATAATTCTAGTCTCTCATTTTGTTTGAATTATTTTAGAATAGTAAGTTATAGGTAACTGATAACAATGCAAAGTAATTCTTATCTACGAACACAAAAATTCTGTCCTGACCTGATCTACCTCCTCACAACCCCCCAAAACCAGTTTTCTTCCATTTGCACCTTCATGTTAATATTCCAGATCTATAAATGTGCCTGTTCTTCAGATTCTCTTTCTCTCTCTCTCTCTTTTTTAAAGATTTTATTTCTTTATTTGACAGAGAGAGAGAGCACAAGCAGGGGGAGCAGTGGGCAGAGGGAGAGGGAGAAGCAGGTTCCCTACCGAACAGGGAGCCCAATGCAGGACTTGATCCCAGGACCCTGGGATCATGATTTCAGCCAGAAGCAGATGTTTAACCAACTGAGCCACCCAGGCACCCCAGATTCTATTTTGAACTGGTTAAGACATCTGTCAGGTTCCCTCATGCGTTAAATAACATCTGTAACATGTGCTCATTTCTATATTTGTATGAAAGCCATGATAGAATTTTTTTGCAAATTTCTCTTTAGTAAAAATCAGTTCTGATTCATATAAATAGGTTAAATCCTGAGTAGAAGAAACACAAAGATATTGAACAGAATTAAAGCAGCCTCATATTTTTTGCTGTATTAAAATGACCCAAAAGGTAAATAAAATAAAATAAAATAAAATTTTGGGTAGCAATCACTTGGGAAAGTTCAGACAAAAAAAAAAAAAAAATAGGGCTAGCAACATCAGTATATGCCTGAGCAGAATTTATGTCAAGTAATAATGAACAGGACAAAGAAAGTCAATGTAGGTATTTGAAATTTCGATCTGCAATGAATTTATAATAGGTTCTGTACATATCACTGATAAAGATAATGCAGAAAACGTCAGGAAACAAGGAGAAATTGTCAGGTCCAATACTAGTAAGACTTTATTAGGCCTCTCCTCTCTACTTGACGCAGGGATCAGGCAAAATAAATAAATGAGGGTCCAAGTAATATAATTGACAATATTGATTTATTGGCCAGATATTAAACTTCATGCTCTGTAAGTGGGTAGATGACATAGCCATTATGGAGAGTGGAGTAGGTTTGCAGAGCCTCAGAAAGTTTGATGTGGCCAGAAGAACAGACCATTAATTTCAATGAAATAATTATAATGATAATATAGCCAACAAACATCCTCATCAGATCCTGGAATCTTACTATGTCCTTGAATTTTATCTTTTACTCACTTAGCTTGACCCTCATTGAAACCTGTTTAAATGACAGATAGATGATAATGCATCCAAAGGGTGTTCTTTAAAAAAAAAGAAAAAAGAAAATAGACAAACCTTTAGGTAATCCAATTAAAACACAAAATAAAATGATCATGCATACACTTACTTCTCGTTTAATTAAAAATAAAGAAAAATGATATGTACAATGATCTATACAAAAAAAGCTAGAGTATCATTGTAAGGTATAAAATTAAAATAATCTAATTGTTCATTAACATGTTATTATATTACATATTTTATTTTTATTTAATCAAATCCTATCCTGCCATTAAGAGAAATATTGCAGAGAAATATTTAGAAACATGAAAATGTTTGCAGTATGTTATTAAGTGGGAAAAAAGTGAGTGCAAACAAAAATGCAGAGTATAATTTTTATACAGCACGAATACCTGTATAAAATGTATGAAAAAATATACAGAAACATAGTAGAAATCTATGTTTTCTGAGTAAAAATTGGAGATTTAAAATTTTTTCTTGGTGCCCAGCCCTGTGTTCTGACTTTAGACTATAAAGACATATGATGAAAAAGTTTAAAACCGGGATACCTGCATTGAGAATGTCATCTGTCTTCTCCCTGTCTCGCTCTCCTTTCCCTAAAAATTTGCCCAGGCAAACTCGTGACTGAGTGAGGGGGCACCATGGCGTCCCTGGGCAGGTGACAGCTGATGGGGCCAGAGGAATACACCTGCCCCGAGCTAGGCTCATTAGATCTGCTTGCTGTCCTGAGGATTTCAAATTGAGATTCAGAATCACCAGCCAGTTAACCCAGAATAAGAATCATACTAACAGACAAACCTGGGGACCTGAGGGCTGTCCTTTGAATGCGGCCATTCAGAAGTCATCTCCAGCAAGCAGGAGAGTTGGTTTGTGAAGAGATAATCAATCAGATTATCTGTGTGCCTTTCCTGTGTGTTCGTTATGTGACAGGTGTTCTCTACGTGCTCTACCTTTGAGGTAGATGCTATCCCCTTCCTCTTCTATGAGAGCGAAGAGACAGACAGCATGTGGAGAGGCGGCCGCATGGTCTGAGAGAGATACAGAAGGGGACTGGCTTCCTCAGGCCTCAGGGCTTCACAGGTCCTAGTTCTAATCACGTGTGGGGCCCAGTTTTCTTTCCTGCCATTTGTTTCCAAGCGTTCCTCTGACTCCTTAAGCTTAGCCTCCGGTCTGTCACAAGCTTGAATGGGAGTTTCTTCCGATCCACCAACCCCTGGCTGGGAGGGAGCAAATGTACTCGGTGACTATCTACGAAGTGTCTTTGACGTCTTGGAATTCACCTCACCTTTGAAAGTGGTCCCACAGTGGGAATACAATATACTGGAATTTTCGTCATGTATGACTTCGCACGATGAGTGTCCTCTATTCTCCCAACTCGCAGATAATTTTAGAAGTTGAAAAAATATACCAAGGAAGGAGAAGATGCCCGTTGAAAACCACTCCTTGAGAGACAGAGGGGATCTCTAAGCACTCTTTCTCCTCCCCACAAAATGTGTATTTATAAAAATGTTTCTAAACCATTTCAGGGAATTCACACATTTTAGTGCAGCTACCAATACCAACTTCTGGGTTAGAGGCTGTTGTTTACAAAAAAAAAAAAAAATGTGTTTTCTTTAGTTTACGTATTGGTCCAGATTTGAATGAATTGCATCTAACCACAGTGTTGAATGTTTTGTTATACCCACCTCCTAGAGGAGCTCTGTCAATCTCTGGAGGCAAGACCATTGCAGGAGACCAAACGAGCATTCCTGGGAAAGAAATCGAGACAGGAGCCACAAAAATAACTTTCAGCGGCAACAAAAATATTTTTGTAAGGTGTGAAAACTGGATAAGAAACTCCCTTCTCTGAGATCCAACACTTAACTCTTTTCTTCCTAGATTTCAGGATAGCCTAGGTTGGGAGGAGATTTTTCTTTAAAAAATGAAAGATTTGGCCGCCGGGGTGGCTCAGTGAGTTGAGCATCCGACTCTTGGTTTCCGCTCAGGTCATGATCTCAGGGTCATGAGATTGAGCCCTGGGTTGGGCTCTGCACTCAGCAGGGTCTGCTTCAGATCCTCTCTCCCTCTGCCCCTCCCCTGCTCTCTCTCTCTCTCAAATAAATAAATCATTTTTTAAAAAATGAAAGATTTTTGTTTCAGAATAGTGAAATTATGGAAAAACTATTGAAAATTACTGAAAAACTGTAAAGATGTGCCCTGAGCTAGAGGCTGGGTTTCCTTCCTTATTTTGGGGGTAATAATGGCCCTTATAAAACAACTCGGGGTGCCTGGGTGGCTCAGTCGGTTAAGCGACCGACTCTTGATTTCTGCTGGGGTCATGATCTCAGGGTCGTGGGACTGAGCCTGGAGCGGGGCTCTGTGCTCGGTGCAGAGTCTGCTTGGGATTCTTGCCCCCTTCTTCTCCCTCCTCCTCCACCCACCCCACCCCTGCTCAAGCACATGCGGGCGCTTTCTCAAATTATAAAGAAATAAAATCTTTAAAAAAACAAAAACAAAAACAAAACAGCAACTAGAGGGGCATTCTTCCCTAGAAGACTCAAAGAAAATTCAGTGGTCAAAGATCCAGATGAAAAGAGAAACATTCGGCTTATCATCTGGATGTTTTGTCTACATGAGGGAAAAAAATCTGTGGATGTTTCCAAATATTTGAAAAGAAAAAATATTTGGGAACATCCAGATGTTTGGCTTTATGCAGCTCAAACATCCAGATGTTAGACCAAATGTCCCCTTTCCAATAGGATGTTTTGGCATCAAGTAGACCCAGCCATGGTTACGGTCATTCCAAATTGTTCACTAGTGTCACAGAAAATTATCGGGGGGGGGTCCATAGCACCCCAACGTGTGAAGGTTATAGATGATTGTAAACATTCAGATCAGGAAGAAAGGAGGGGATTGCTCCGCCAACCAATCGGGCTGAGTCATTACTAACACAAGTTGTCAGCAGTAACGTTCTCCTGAGGAGGGCCTAATAATTAGGAATAATAAACGTAAGCTGGTGGCCCTTGCTGATTAAAAGGAAGCCAGTAGCACTTGCAGTGTTTACAGTACTTGAAAGACTTGGAAAGGGACATCCTCTGCTTTGAAATGAGTTGAAAATTCTAAACTTCACGGAAAGGGGTTAGGAGAGTTCAGTTTCCTCCTCTTATTTTATTGGGCTCAATCTAATGTGACCCTGAAGTGTCTCCAATTACAACGTTCTTAAACTTGTGGGAATCAGCCTAATAAAAATACTGTAAAGAAATACAGCTCATCCCGCAGCTGTGGGCCGGCTGTGGGGATTACCATGGTGCAGGAGAGAGGGTCGGCCTCCAGAAAGCGGGTTCCATTTTCTGCATGGCAGTAACATGAACTTGAATGGAGGCGTCAAACGAGAAGACAATGTTTTGATTCTGATTAAGATTCTAAAAGCTGATTTTTAGCCAACTTGTTGTTGGCGAAGAACAGCGATGCCATAAATAAAATAACCACAGATGGGTCTGGATATCTGTTATGAACAACCATCAAGAAAATGCTTTTCTTTTAATTGATTGATACTGAGCAAAAGTAGTATTCAGCCAAAACCTTACTGCCAGTCCTGTTGTAATTATTTTTTTAACCAGTTCACCACTGCATTCCAGGCCTCTGTTAGGACCTCCTACGGAGCTGCCTGGTACAATGTCTGCACCTGATATGTGTTTGGCTTTGCATACCATGCCTGAAATTGTTCAAGAAAATTAATCTCTCTCTCTTTCTTTCTTTCTTTCTTTTTTTTTTTTTTTTTTACTTGCAAAAGCATAGCTTGCTGGAAAGTAACCTAGATGTGGTCTGAGTTGCTTTTTTAAAGTTAACAATCTTCAGAGAACCTGGGGTCGGGCTGAAGTCAGGGATACGATGGTCTGTCAGGACGGGAGTGACTGTTTGAAAGCCAAAGCTGACTTTCCAAGGAATTATCCACAGTATGAAAGAAGAAGCAGACCTTAAACGTTTGAAGAAGCATTTTGTATTCTTTTTATTGCTTTCTGAGCAATTGAACTCTGGCTTCTTTTAAGAATCTCAACAATTCTTCATACTAGCCCAAAAGTTACCCACGTGTAATCTAATTAAAAGACACACACTTGGATGCGGGTGTGCGCACAGACACGTGCACGTGTACACACACACACACACACACACACACACTCACACCAGTACCAGTGATAACACCCAGCATTGTTTGGTTTTGATTGAAACAGAAAACACAGCTTTGGTTCTGAAAATGCTTTCACGGGGCATCGAGATGGAAATAGAATTATTATACTAATTGTATGGAAACAAGTGAGGAGTTAGCCATGATTTCTTCCTCTGATAAGAATGAAACTCTACGTCGTTACATGCCAACTAACTGGAAAAAAATCCGACAATGGTATGTTCAGAAGTGTTACAGGAGTATTGGAAATGATCAATGTTGATCAGAGAGACCCTGGGCATCACTGGAAGTGCGTATTAGAGTGGGTAAGAGCAATCCAGAGACAGAGGGCTTGAATCAGAATCTGGGCTTTGTCTCTTCTGGCCGGCTGACCTTACTCGAGGCTTTTTCTGCCTCAGTTTCCTCTTACGCAAAATCTCATGATAATGGTAGTCCTAGTGTCTAGGTTGTAGCCAGGATTAAATAAGGAGTACCTGGAAAGCTCTTAGGTGAATGCCTCCCATGCAGGACATCTTTGAAACCAAAGTACATGAACCAAAAAACCTTGAATCGAAAGGTTCCCGAAGCTCCGATATGGGAATGAGAACTGAAGAAGCCATCTGATCAGATGCCGTGATCAGAAATAAAATGAGACATGTTTTGACACTTAATGACATCCTAAAAGATGGGGTGGCAGCAAGATGTACACATGTGTCTGCAGTAAATGTGGTGAGGAGGTGGGGGCGTTGGGCAGGGGACATCAATCTCGCAGCTTTCAATTAGGATCCTGTGGGCGGGGAAGAAGACTGGAGTTCTCGGGGAAGGAACTGGCTGATATTATTATTATTTTTTTGATGCAGCATTCCAGAAAACATAATCAATGGCACCAGTCCAGTTCCCATTTAGTAACCAAAGAACTAGCTGCAGCTGTTTTTATGCCTGGTGGTGCCAGTTTGATAGTGTATAATCATATTTGCATAAAGATAAAAAGGAAGGTGTTATAGAACACAGTTAAGCCTATGGTTTCACCATGAATTAAAGGTAATTTCAGACTAATTAGGTATAATTTGTTAAGGAATTCTTCCCAGCAATGATGACTCTGATTTTGTAATTACAGGACAATGCTTACTGTGGCTTTCAAGGCAGGAGAAAGCACACCCGAGGGGGTCGTGTCCCACACTAGGCAGATCTAATGGTGCCACAAAAGACAGGTGTTTTGTCAGATTTCAGCCACACACTTTCACACCTGCAACGCATTAAGTACAGCAGCAATGTTAATGAAGACCAGGTGCCTGTTCTCCAACTCAAATGAGGAACTGGCATGAGGTTTGCCGTTTGCTACCTGACGTCTTCCTCTGCATCTCTGAACGCTGGCCCTTGGGTTGATGGGGAAAACGAGCTGGGTGAGTAGGCTTTGGGGCGGTTCTGCCCTCCTCCTTTTTTCCTTGAGTGGGAGAATCAGGGTAGTGAGAAGTCGACCTTTGCTTTGTGGTAGTTAACGTCTATAGGCACTGACCCGGCCCTTCCCTGCCATTAGTTCTCGCTCTGCAACAGGGGGGCAGACTCTTCTAGCCCAAAGTATTCCTAGGCTTTTTCTGCCGCTGCCCCTTTTGTACAGAGCTCAGCCTCCGGGTCCTGAAAAGAGCTGAGCTGCGCAATCTACAAAATGGATTTCTGGAAAGTGCTGTGTTATCAGCGGCTACCAGGGAAAGTTTGATTGTAGCTACTTGAGTCTTTTCAAACTTGAAGCTTTGCCATTCCATCCGGAAATGAGTAATGGAGGCCTTGAGCAAGCTTTTTCATTTTAATAAAACACAAGGTTTTCATTGTGTGTGGCTACATTGTCGTAATGCTCTCTGTTATGAAATACAAAATCTTTTTCTCCCTCCCTTAAAAAAAAAAAAAGAAAAAGAAAAAAACACCCTTAGCAGTGGAGTTTTTCCTCCTCTTTTGCCTCCTTTCCTTTGTTTCATGACTTTGAGCTCCAGCTGTCCGCTCCTTGCAATTCCTAGCAGTTATGTGAAAAGTTAATATTTTCTCAAAAAAGCAAAACAAAACAAAACAAAAACCCCAAACCACACATCAAATTGAAAAAGGGGGAAGAATGGGCAGGTCTCAGTTCTCAGCAGCAGGAGTATAATTATCAGACTTATTACCAGTGACTCCTGGCACAGGACAGACCCTAAACAAAACAGCCTCTTTACCCAGGGAGATGGAAGGATGGACAAATATCAAAATGTTTGATGCTGGATTTAAACTCCAGGCCCTAATTAAGTTAGAAAAGAATGGAATCATAGACTTCTAGAAGAGCAGATGTAAATCTTGGAGGAGAAAGGACCTCTCCAAGCTCGAGTTCGTTAACTCTTTGATTCCTGAAGTGAATGCGTTGGCACCCCAAGCCAAACATTCAGAAACCAATGATGGAAGTGACCTGCTAGCATCGCAGATTCAAATCCTTCATTCCATTTGATTTAGAAGTGTTGTTCAAGGACCAGTCACATGTCCTTGAGAGAGTTTTTCTCAAGAGGCACCCCAGCGGTATCAATGCGGCTGAGTGGGAAGGTTTTGTTTGCTTGTTTAATTGAAGTATGGTTGACCTACAACATTACGTTCATTTCAGGCATACAACATAGGATCTGACAACTCCATACATTACGCCATGTTCACCATGGTGAGTGTAGTTGCCATCTGTCACCACACAGTTATTACGATATTATTGACCATATTCCCTATGCTGTACTTTTCATCCCCATGACTTATCTGTAGTTTTTATCTCTCTTTTTTTTTTTTTTAAAGATTTTATTTATTTATTTGACAGAGAGAAATCACAAGTAAGCAGAGAGGCAGGCAGAGAGAGAGGAGGAAGCAGGCTCCCTGCTGAGCAGTAAGCCCGATGTGGGGCTCGAACCCAGGACCTGGGATCATGACCTGAGCCGAAGGCAGCGGCTTAACCCACTGAGCCACCCAGGCGCCCCTGTAGTTTTTATCTCTTAATCCCCCTCCCCTGTTCTGTCTAGCTTCCAGCCCCTCTGCTCTGGTAACCACGAATTTGTTCTTTGTATTCCAGTCTGTGTGTGTTTGTTCGTTCTGGGAGGTCTTCCCCGAGAGACAGCACCTTAGGCTTTCCTTCTCCACATTCCCCCACCACAATTTAAGGGGTTTTATTTTTCAATATATTTGTAAGATTTGTTTTAGATTCACAGCAAAATTGAGGGGGAAGGTATAGAGAGCTCGATGTATCGTCTGCCTCCACACAGACAGAGCCTCCCCTGTGATCCACATCCTCCTCAGAGTGGTACATTCATTGCAACTGGTGAACTTGACACATCATAATTACTTCGAGTCCATATAGTTTACATCATAGTTCACTCTTGATGTTGTGCATTCTATGGGTTTAAACAAATATATGATGACCTATATTCCCCTTTATAGTATACAGAGAACTTTCTTGGTCTTAAAATCCTGTGCTCTGCTTACTCATCCCCACCTCTCCAAACCCCAGGAAACCACTGATCTTTTCACTGTCTCTGTAGTTTTGCTTTTCCCACAAAGTCTTATAGTTGGAATTCTACGTTATGTTACCTTTTCAGATTAGCTTCTTTCACTTAGTTCTAGGAATTTAAGGCTCTTCTGTGCCTTTTCATGAGTTGACAGCTCATTTTCTTAAAAAAAATTTAGTCATTTATTTGATGGAGAAAGCAAGAGAGCACAAGCAGGGGAGACAGCAGAGGGAGAGGGAGAAGCAGGCTCTCTGCCAAGCAAGGAGCCCACGTTGGGCTTGATCCTAGTACTCTGGGATCATGACCTGAACTGAAGGCAGATGCTTAACCATCCGAGCCATCCAGGTCCTCTGACAGGTCATTTCTTTTTGGCACTGAATAATTCCGCTGTCTGTATACCACAGTTTAGCCACTCATCTAATGAAGGACATTTTGGTTGCTTCCAAGTTTTGGCAATTATACATAAAACTCCTATAAATATCAATGTGCAAATTTTTGTGTGGACATGAGTTTTCAAGCCCTTTGAGTAAATACCAAGGGACACAGTTTGCTGGATTGTGTGGCTTAGTTTTGTAATAAACTTCCAAGCTGTCTCGAGGTTTCTTTTTCCCTCTCCTTCCTACTTTCTTTTTTTTTTTTTTCACCAGGAATTGCAGTTGTCTATTCCCTGCAATTTCTAGCAGTTACTTAAAGAGTTAATATTGTCTAGGGGCGCCTGGTTGGCTCAGTGGGTTAAGCTGCTGCCTTCGGCTCAGGTCATGATCCCAGGTCCTGGGTTCGAGCCCCACATCGGGCTTTCTGCTCAGCGGGGAGCCTGCTTCCTCCTCTCTCTCTGCCTGCCTCTCTGCCTACTTGTGATTTCTCTCTGTCAAATAAATAAATAAAATCTTAAAAAAAAAATCTTAAAAAAAAAAAGAGTTAATATTGTCTTTAAAAAATAAAATGAAACATTGAACTCAAAGAACAGATTGGTGGTTTCCATAGACAAAGAGGGGGTGGGAGTGAAATGGGTAAAGATGGTTTTAAAAAGAAAAAAAGGTGGCTGTACCATTTCATGTTCTCACCAGCAATGAATGAGAGTTGCTGTCATTCTACATCCTTATCAGCATTTGGTGTTGTCAATTTACTTTTCTTGTCTTACTGTGTTAGCTAGGACTTCAAGTACAGCATTTAAAAGGGGGTGGTGAGAGATCTTGTCTTGTTCTTTTCAATTTGTTTTATTAATTTGGTATCCATCAAAGATTTAATATGAAGAATGGCCTTAGCTGCCAAAGAATAGTTTGAAAACCCTGTCATAATGGCAGAAAATACTTGGGCATCTACTATTACTCAAGGATTCAAGCAAATCCAAATGCTTCTTGTGGACCATGTTGGCTGTGTGTACAGATGCTCATGAAGTCCACTTCTATCCAAAGGAACGGAGGTCTTCCCATACAACAAGAAATCCAGTCATGTTTTGGTGATTCTGGAGAATCTAGTGACTAAAGCAAATGAATCTCTTCAGCTAATGTTACTGACAGTTTGGATTACAGGTACTCACCAGAGAGCTCAATTTTAAATTAACCACTCTCCAATCTTCTCAAAGTCTCACATTGTTATTTGAAAGATTTTCTCTGACCTTACTATTCAACGTGTGGTCTGTAGGCCAGTGGCAATGGCCAAACTTAGGAACTTGTTAGAAATGCTGAATCTCAGACTCCAACTCAGCTTCCTGAATCAGAATCTGTATTTTTAACAAGTTCATTTGTTGAGTCAATCTGTCAATCATTTGCCTATACAATTTTGACCGGCATTGGTCTAAGAGATGCTGTCACCGTTTATTAATCTAGACCAGAAATTTTAACTTTAGGCTCCTTTTTATCAACAATTTGGCCTCAGGTTTATATACTCCTTGCAATTGAAGGCAAAATGGAATCCATGTGAGTGTATATGTGCTCATGTTTGTAACCATAGGTCTACTTTTTGGCAAAGAGGGCTCATAAATTTTTACCTTTTAAAAATATTGCAAACTTGCTTGATAAAATCTTTTGCCAAATAGACAAATCAATTTAACAAATAGTTAGAGGATTCCAACTCTGTGGTAATGTGGAATTGTAATTAAGAAAAGTTTTAAGTCATCTGTTTGGGTTCCAATTTCAGGTCTACCACTCAAAGCTATATGATCTTTGATCAATTTCTTATCTCCCCCGTGCTTAGGTATTTTTCAAATACAAAACCTGGATCATAGTGAGACCTAACCTATAGGGCTTTACGAGGGTTATTATAGTTAATACATTTAAGTTCTTAAAACTGTCTCTAGCACATACTAAGCACTCAATAAATGTTGACTATTACTCTACACCTGACCCTTTTCTTGGCTCTGGGGAAACTGTGGTAAGACAAACACCCTCCCAGCCCTAATAGGTCCTTTATCTTATCAGCAGAAAATAGACATTCAAATATTAATTTTATAATTACTTATTTTATGGGATGTATGCTGTGCATAGAAAAGTACAAGTTGCCTTTAGAAGGACCTGACCAGGGCTGGGAGGTCAGGAAGGCTTCCGTGCAGGAGTTAAGGGGACAGGGAACAGGGAAATAGAGAGCAATCTAGTCCAGTGGGGTGGTCTCTCACAGGTCTGGCATCCAGATCCAGCCCCATGGGTGCTGGGCTGAGGAGGGATGATGAAGATGATGAGGTGGATGGAGCCTGGAACCTGCAGTGCCTTGTGAAGGGTTTTGGTCTCTAGTCTAAGAACAGTGATGTGTCTGAAAAAGATTTTAATCAAGCGTGTGATGACCGGGTTTTAAGTTTTACTTTATGACTGCAGCAGGCATGTGGGAAATGGGTTGAAAGGGAAATAAGAATGAATGCTGAGAGACTAGTTAGGAAGCATTCATGGCGGGACATTAAGGAATTGATTGCACCTTTTTGGAACATGTTGGCAGCAAAAGAAGAAAGAGAAATGGATGAACTAGAGAAACATTTAGGTGTAATTAGGAGGGTTTGGTGGTTAATGGATTTCTGATTGAATTGTATTCTTTTTTTTTTCCAAGATTACAAAGAAATTAAAAGAATTGACTTTATTTGTAGATTTTCCCTTCAGTCTATAGGCATAGACCCCTCTACTCTCATGGGCTCTTTTTTTTTTTGCCTTATATATGTCCCCACAGGTACTCTCACAGATTCACATACCATTCATATTTTATGTACTTTCCCCTTGTAAGACTACTTCTGTTTATTTTAGAAAGAAATTCATTTATGCTTATAAGACAAAGGTTCTATTCTCTGTTGACAGTTTTTAAAAACCTTTGAAGTTCTTTGAGGTGTCTGGGGTGGGGCTGATACATTTTTGCCTTCCTTAGTCAGAAAGAATACAACGTTCGATGTATTTTGACTGCTGTGATATTCAAACTCTGCCCCCCCATTAGGTGATGATAAAAATAACACCACCTGTGTAAAAATTTTGCTCTTGTTTCCTTTGGGGATACATGCAGGGAAAAGCCCAGATATCCAGAATCCCCAGTTCCATGCTTTCTACAAAATTTTTGGTCTCTTTAATCTTTTTTTTTTTTTTTTTTTTTTTTTAAAGAAACAAGCAATTGAGCAAAGGGCAGAGAGAGACAAACCAAGAACTGGGATTTTTTTTTCAAAGATTTTATTTATTTGACAGACAGAGATCACAAGTAGGCAGAGAGGCAGACAGATAGAGAGAGAGGGGGAAGCAGGCTCCCTGCAGAGCACAGAGCCCGATGTGGGGCTCGATCCCAGGACACTGGGACCATGACCTGAGCCGAAGGCAGAGGCTTTAACCCACTGAGCCACCCAGGTGCCCCATGGTCTCTTTAATCTTAATCCAGTTCTTCTTCTTCTTTATATCATTCTGGTGTGATAACAATTGTTATTTTTCACCCCTTCCAAGTAAAAGCTTCCAGTTAGAGGGACTCCAATTTATCAAGTAGGTTGTAATACTAAGAGTAACAAAAGGGTAATTATAAATGATAGAATGGCTATCACTGATTGACCACCTACTAGTTACCTGGAGCCACCATCTGAGTAGTAGTCGTCCCAGTCTCCTAAGAAACCAAGGCAATATATTGTTCCTATTGGTCTGATAGGAAAACTGAACCCACTCCTTGCCTTTACAGGATTCTTCTGGCTCCGTTCCACAGTATCCCCCAGAACCCCATGTTTCTTGTGTTCCTGTCTCTGTCCTTAAATGCTGTCTCCCCCTTCCTTCTCCAGACCACTTTCTCCTGCCTTTTGTCTCATTTCCTTGGAAACTTCTTCTTAAGATGATGGCCAAGAAACAGAGAATGGAATGAAGTGATGGGTGTGACTGGCTCTTTCTGCTCAGAGATTGGGAATACAGCAAAAGCACCCCACACTGTGCTCCAACAGGCAGACATTCCACCATCTTGGGGAACACAGGAGAGCAACAATCCTTTTCAGACCTCACTGGATGAAGCCCTGTGGGTGGCACCAACTGGTCAATATGTGGGGTTGCCCATGGTTCAACAAGCTGTTGCTGTTGTTCGTGGTGGTGGCGGCGGTTTTGTTTTTCTTAAGTAAATGAGGTGTAGGGCTTAGGCTCCTGGCCCTCTCCCAGAGCAGGTTTGCACACCCCTGAAGTCTGAGCTGAATTCTGCCATCTCTCCAGTAACACTTAATTGTTTTTAATTATCCCTCCACTGAAGCTGAACCATCCCTCACCCAGGTCACAGCACAGAACATGGCTCATAAGTTTTACGAGCCACCTTGTGTATCTCATTCATGTGCTCAGCCACCTTTCCTGACAGTGAGCAATCCATCAGGCAGATACCCCTGCCCCTGACAGGGTCTGGTTGCTCAGAGCAGGGAACAGGCTATCCTTGGTATCCATGTGTGGACTACCATTGTGTCAGGGAGCCAGGCTCTGGGCTGGAGACTTGAATTTCAGATCTTAAGATTGCCCATGAATTGAACCTTGGCATAGTCTTTTATTTCCACCGATGAAGGTCATCCGGTTTGACAAACCTCAAGGGATTGTTTGGGATTCCCTAAGTCTGGTTACTCCTCCGTGAAGCAGGGAGTTTTCATTCTGAATTTCTAGGGAGATCTCAGGCACCAGGCCTGAGTCCTCATTTGAGCTCTGTAAATAGTTGCAGAAGAAATGAAAAGCCCAATATTTCTGGGTGGATTGCATGGGCAGAGTCCTACTTTTAAGTGGACTTAACAGGAACTTATGTATTATTATCCAAACTTATTATCCAAACATGTATTTCCCCGTGACTCTGCTCAGTGAGATACTTTGGTTCGTTCACCTATTTGTGCTTTCATTTACTCATTTCATTCCTCAGGCTTCAAGGGCAAAGCTTTAAAAAGAGAGGAAGAGGGTTAGCAGTCACAGGGGCTAAATAGTTCAATTCTGAGGATTTTCACTTTCCTACTTTTCTCCTCTGGATTGGCCATGAACGTATTCAAGAATATGTTGCTGTTATCTGGGAAGGATACTAGATAAAGAAAACTGATGGCTATATATCTCCCTCAAGAAAATTGATAAGATTAGCTAGTTGGCTCAAGTAAGCCCAGACAAAAAGAGCACTTCCCAAAGAAGAGTAGAGTATCCCAGATGTTAGACATGATGGTTTTTTGGGGGGGGAGGGGGGTGTCCCTGAATGAACGCTTTTTCATTGTTCCTATTGTCTTCTATTCCTTGAAAGTGCTACTAGCTTCCATTTGGTAGTAATGAAAAACTTCTATTAAAAATGCATGTATTTAAATTAAAGCTAGTCAATTAAAGGAAAACATTTGGAAAACAATGACATCAGTGATAACTGAAAATGTTGAAAGTCATGAAGGACGGTACCTGAATTATTGAATATTAGGGAACATTGGAATGGAAGATGGAGAGCTTTGGATAAGGGCTGGTACAGAGGAAGCCCTGGGGAGCTGCAGGTGGCAGAACTATAGGTGGCACCCACAGAAGATGTGGGGTGGGGAGGAAGAGCAGCAGAAAGTCACCTCCACCTGCCAGCACAGGCTGGCCGAGGTCATCCCTAGAAGACTGCCATGTGCAAGCATGTTCCCCCATTGTAGAATAGCACTGATGTCACAGGGGAGTAAAGTCTGGTGTGATGAGAAAAATCCCAACTATTCTAGATACTCGGTTTCCCCAGATAAGATGTCTGCCCCAGCCCTGACAGCATAGGGCCCTAGGATTTTTCTAGCTGACTCTTTTCCTAATGTCTCCATTGTCCCCTTTTTCATTTCCACCAAAGGTAGAAACTGTCAAAGCCTTGAGTACTTCGGATAATAGGATTTTGACACTAAAATTGCTCTTCGCGTTTGCACAGGGTTTGCATTTGGCCCACTGGCACATCCAGAGGCTGGGCGAGTCGTGACCAGGCCTAGGAAGATTCTTGTGAGCTGGCCACTGCCCAGCACATGACTTCCTCAGAGCCCCTTCCTCTCCCTCCCACCCCAGACCAGTCTCTGAGGATTTCTATGAAGAAATAGTCTCTCTGATATTTTTACTACATGCACAATTTTCCTCTTTTATATTAGGAAAGAAAACCTTTCTGACACTCAATAGACCCACTCAGGGCAACTGTAAAAAATGCCTCTACTGTTTGAGCAGATTGAAAAGCAGGTGGAGTGAACGCAGCCTGATTTCTATCATGTGGTGCATGGGCACGCCTGCAGGTGCCTGTGCTGAGCCTTAGCTTCCCCTGCCGCCAGCGTAGGCCCACAGGCTGGTCAGGCCGTGGAGCGGCTGTCACCAGCTGCTGCTGCCCCTGGCACTAGCCCCAGAGGGCCTTACACACATTCACAGTTGTGTTGCAGATGGAAGACCAGTCCGCAGATCTTGAACCAGGATACTCTTAGCCAATATTCTCTGCCTCCGTCTGGCTGCTCGTTGGATCTTGGGGCAGGGTGAGACCGAGGGATGTAGCTTCATTTGGAGAACACCCACAAAGAGGATTAGAGATGGTGTCCACAAACTCAGATGCTCTAGCAACACCACCAGGCTCTTTTTGCCTCTCTACATTCTTATCTACATGTGCCATGTGTGCTGAATTGCCAGGGCCTAGCAGACTTTGGGAGGTGGTGGTAGTCCCCATCTGTTGACCTAAAAAAAGGCCTATATGCTCACTTGTGGACCTTCTGGCCCTGTCCTCTAATTCTAATCAGTTGGCAGAATTGAGACTCAAATGGTCCTGTCCCAGCAGGCCATGGACAAGACCACCAACCTTTGTATTCAGTTACTCTACAGTTCTGCTCCTGGACCAGAACGTTAATATATTGTAACTATATTTAAAGGAAACCAAGTGGTATGGGATGATTTACTGATATTTTAATCAGATGACTTTGCCGTATTCTGTGAATCTTGAGAGCGAGGTACTACTCTTCCCCTGTATATCTACTGCCTGTCCTCCTGTTGGGGGATACCCATAGCCTGCACAGGACACAGCCAAACATATGAGTTCAGTGTTGATAGTGTGGTAAAAGGGCTGCCAGGCACCGTGTCTCTTCAGGACCACATCTGAACTGTGATTGTAAAGCTGTAGGACCCCTTCTGATAAATAGAACTATTTGAGGGTCAGGGAGAGAAAGTTCTGGTTCAAGATGGCAATTTAGAAAGATCCTGAATTCACCTCCTCCCACGGACACACCGAATCTACAGCTACATATAGAACAACTTCCCTTAAAACCTAAAAACTAAATGACCACTACATAACCAGCAAATGGGAAGAAAACCACATCAAAGTGGGTAGGAGAGGCTGGAACACAATCTCCTTGTAAATCCCACCCCCGGCATAGTGACCCACAACTAGAAGGGAACTTCAAACCTGGAGCTTCTCTCTGGGGAATGAAATGTTCAAACCTCACAATGGTCACCTTAACTTTTAGGACCTGAACCTGAGAGATGAGTTCTATAACCAGCCCCAGGGTATAGCAAGAGGACATAGATCCAGGAGCTTGACCTTCTGTGAAGGAGACCTATTAGCTAACCATCATGATGGTGGCCTGAGGGACAGACTTTTAATGATATATGCTGTTAGAAGTTGACTGTAATGTTTTCCAGACACTCTGGAGGGCGGGTGCTATCTTCATACTCATCCTCTGTCATGCTCCTGAGCTTTACATGCATCTGGGACCCAGTTTTTGTAGCTGATGCCCAGGTGATGCTCCTTGATTGCCAGACTCTGGTGGCCTAGGGGACTTGCATTTCTGGGTCCCACAGGACTGTAGTAAATGGTGAGTTTTTCACAGGCTACCACCCTCAGGGCATTGCACAGATAGCAGACTGAGGCACACTCCCAATCTTTCTGTAAAGGATGCCACTTTTCTTGTCTGAAACTTTGGACATAAGGGTCTGGCTTTAGGTTTGGCATAAGTTTAGTGGCTTACCAAAATGCTCTCAAGGAATGTGGATGTCCTCTTTGTGCACTTCTCTCTACCTTGCTCCAGCTGGCTGATATTTCAAAGAAAGGAGCTTATACACTTGTCTGGAGTCATGATTTTTGGGATTGTTACCAAGGAGGTGTCTCCAGATCACTTGGCTCTGGTGGGGCTTATGCTTGTAGCCCCAGTCTATTTGCATGTTTTAAAAAGCTGTTGCCTCAATTCTGAGGGACACACTCCCCTTTGGGACACTGACAGGACAATTTGAAATAGACTGTTGTAAGTTCTGTAACTACAAAGCAACTATAGTAAAATACAAAAATATAAGCATACTACTGGAGAGAGTCATCAAGTCACAAAGCAAGAAAGCAAGAGAAGAAAGGGACAGAGAAGAATTACAAAAGGAGCTATAAAACAAAATGGTAACAAGCACTTATCTACCAATTACTTTAAATGTAAATGGAATACATTCTTCTGTCAAAAGACACAGTGACTGAATGGATTAAAGAACAACCATCTAGGGGCACCTGGGTGGCTCAGTGGGTTAAGCAGCTGCCTTCAGCTCAGGTCATGATCCCAGGTCCTGGGTTCGAGCCCCGAATCGGGCTTTCTGCTCAGCAGGGAGCCTGCTTCCTCCTCTCTCTCTGCCTGCCTCTCTGCTTACTTGTGATTTCTCTCTGTCAAATAAATAGAATCTTTAAAAAAAAAAAAAAAAAAAGAACAACCATCTATATGTTAGCTATGAGAGACACACTGTACATGTAAGGGCATAGAGACCAAAAGTGAAGGGATGGAAAATAGTTCATACAAATGGAAACCAAAAGAAAGCTGAAGTAGCTATATTTATATCAGACGATAGACTTTAAAACAGACTGTGATAGGAGACAAAGTCATTACATAATTATAAAGGGGTCAGCCCAACAAGAGGATATAATATTTGTGAATATTTATAACCTATGCACCCAACACAGGAGCACCTATATACATAAAGCTAATATTAACAGATCTAAATGGAGAAATAGACAGCAATACTACAATTTTAGGGGACTTTAATACCCCAATTACATCAACAGATAAATCATTCAGTAAGAAAATCAATAAGGAAACGTTGACCTTCAATGATCTGTTAGACTAGATGAACTTAACAGATATTTACATAAAATTCCACCCAAAAGCAACAGAATACATATTCTTAAGTGTACAAGGAACATTTTCCAAGAGAGATCATGTTAGGCCACAAAATAATTCTTAATAGAATTTCAATTCTTTTACATTTATTAAGTATCTTTTCCAACCACAGTGGTTGGTATGACACTAGAAATTACACAAAGAAGACTAGAAAATTCACAAATATGTGGAGAATTAATAATATGGTACTGAATAGCCGATTGGTTAAAGAAGAAATCAAAAGAGAAATAAAAATACCTTGTAAGAAATGGAAATGCAACACAAAAATTTATGGGATTCAGCATAAGCAGTTCTAAGAGGGAAGTTCATAGTGAGAAATGGCTACCTTGATATCTTGAGAAACTAGAGAAAGAGCAAACAAAGCCTAGTAGAAGGAAGGAAATAACAAAAATAGAGCAAAAGTAAGATTCACCGAACAGAGGATTCAAATGAAACTGAAATGAAAGAAGAGACATTATGGCTGCTATCACAGAAATACAAAGGACCATAAGAAGCTATTATGAACAATTACATGCAACAAATTTGACAACCTAGAAGAAATGGATAAGCTCTTAGATGCATATGACCTACCAAGATTAAATCATGATGAAATAGAAAATCTGAACAGACCAGTTAACTAGCAAGGAGATTGAATCCACAATAAAAAAAACTCCCAACAAAAAAGTCCAGGAATATATAGCTTCATTGGTGAATTCTACCAAACATTCAAAGATGAATTAATACTAACTCTCAAATTCTCCCCAAAAATAAAAAAGGTAAAACTCTTCAAACACATTTAACGAGGCCAGCATTACTCATTATTCCGATACCAAAACCAGATAAGATGAGACTAAAACAAAACAAAAAAACCAGGACACTCTCCCTGTGAACAAAAATACCAAAAATCCTCAACAAAATGTTAGTAAACTGAATTCAAAAATGCATTAAAAGGATCATTCACCACAATCAAGTGGAATTTATTCTGGGGATGCAAGGATGGTTCAACATCTGCACATCAGTCAATGTGATATCCCATATCAACAATACAAAGGATAAAAATCATATGATCTCAATAGATGCCAAAGAAGCATTTCACAAAATTTAACAACCATTTATGAAAAAATTCTCAACAAAGGAGGTATGGAGGGAATGTGCATCAACATAAGCAAGGCCGTATATGACAAGCTGACAGCTAACATATTCAACAGTGAAAACCTGAAAGTGATTAAGGAGCAAGACAACAATGCCCATTTTTGCCACTTTTATTCAATATAGCACTGGGAGTCAGAGCAATTAGGTAGGAAAAAAGTCATCTAAATGGAAAAGAAGTAAAACTATCGATATTTTCAGATGACATATATTGAAATTCCTAAGGATCTCACCAGGAAATTGTTAGAACTAATAAATTCAGTAAAGTGGTAGGATACAAAATCAACACACACAAATCTGTTGAGTTTCTTTACATTAATAACAAACTATTGAAGAGAAATTAGGAAAACAATCTTTTTTTGTTTTTTTCAAAGATTTTATTCATTTATTTGACAGACAGAGATCACAAGTAGGCAGAGAGGCAGGCAGAGAGAGAGAGGGAAGCAGGCTCCCTGCCAAGCAGAGAACCCAACACCAGGCTCAATCCCAGGACCCTGGGATCACGACCTGAGCCGAAGGCAGAGGCTTTAACCCACTGAGACACCCAGGCACCCCATTAGGAAAACAATCTTGATGGTGGGTAGGAGGACTTGAGGTTTTCCTCATCCCATGAATACAACTGGATAACTATCAAATCATCCTAAATAACCCAGGAATTGATTTGAAGACTAGCAAGAAATGCAGAGATGTCCTTTAGTGGAGAAATGGATTCTGGTTCCTGTGGAGATGAGGGAGTCAAGGTCATGGACATAAGTGAGAGAGAGAGAAGAGCACACAGGGGAACATAAAAAGAGAATATTTACCCATAGCTATTGGCTTGGAAAGTAAGAGGAGCTGAATTTTGTACATTCTTGCAATCAGAGGTGCTTAGAACTTGAAGTTTTAAGTGTCAGCAGCCTGGGCTCTGGGAGAGTCCAGAGACACCTGGGCTGCTCTTAAAGAGAAGGTAAGAAACAACCTGGGGACTACAGTGTAGAAGCAGTTATCTGAAGAGTGCCTGGGGTACACAGTGGGGAGATTTGCTCTTTCAGAGTGTGTCCCTGAGAGTACGCATTCCTGGAGAGGCCATTTCCTTCCCCACCCCTCAGCATAAAAAAGGGGCCATCTATGGCAACCAGCACAGCATGGACTCTGGCTGCCTAACTTGCTTATGCTAAGCACCACCCTCCTGTGCTCCAGTGGAACTGTCCTTCACAGTCTCCTCAATCCCAGCACAGTAGGCCCCCTCTTCCAAAACACCAGCACAAACCCCTGCCCACCCCACATCTCCCTACCAGAGTTTTGTTGGCCTCAGTTACAGTGGAGGTGGTGACAGGTCTCATTTCTCAAGCAGACCCAAGCACCCTAGTTAAAACTAGCCACATTCAGGCCAGAGACCAAACACTGTCACAGCAGAGAAAAAGAGCCTCTGTAGATTACTGGCCTGAAGGATAGAGCAGCCAGGACACAATAGCAGAGTACATGCAACACACACCAGAGACACTCCCTGAAGCACCAGGCCCTAGGCACTACATGACCTCTTCTTTATAAGGTTATTATTTTTAGAAGCAGGAGACATAACTGGCTTTTCTAACACAGAAAAGCAGGTAGGCACTTAGACAAAATGATAAGACAGAAGAATTTATCCTAATGAAAGAACAAGATAAGGCCATGGCCAGAGATCTAAGAGAAACAGATATAAGTAACATTCCTGATGGAGAATTTAAAGGAATAATCCTAGGGAGACTCACTGGACTTGAGAAAAGAATGAAAGGTATCACTGAGACCCTTACCACAGAGATGAAAAAGTTAAATAATCAGAGATGAAGAGTGTAATAAATGAGATTGTAAACACACTTGGTGCAATGAGCAGCAAGGTGGAAGAAGCAGAGGAATGAAGTAATGACCTAGAGGACTAATGGAAAGTAATGAAGCTGAACAAAAGAGAGAATTATGCAAAACAAGAATGGACTTAGGGAACTCAATGACTCCATCAAATGTAATAACGTTTGTATCATAGGAGTCCCAGAAGAAGAAGAGAGTAAAGGGGGCAGAAAAGTTATTTAAAGATATAATAGCTGAAAACTTCTCTAATCTGGGGGAGGAAAAATTCCAGATCCAGGAATCACAGAAAACACTCAACAAAAGCAGATCTACACAAAGGCATATTGTACTTAAACTGGGAAAATATAATAATATGGGAAAAGTCTTAAAAGCAGCAAGACCAAAGAAGACAATTACTTAGAAGGCTAATAATAGATATCTCAGCAGAAACTCTCCAAGTCAGAAAGGGCTGGCATCGTATATTCAAAGTGCTGAGTGGGAAAAATCTGCAGCCAACAATATTTTATACAATAAGGCTTGCATTCAAAATAGAAGGAGAAATTTAAAAACAAAAAAGAAATACTAAAGGAAACACTGAGTGGAAAAGAAAGACCAAAAGTGACAGTATGAAGGTAGGAAAAGCATAAAGGCAGTAAAAATGAATATTTCTATTAAAAAAATTTCAAGGAACTCACAAAATAAATGTAAAATATGGCCACATATACCTAAAACATGGGGAGGACAGGAGTAAAGAATGGGTTCAAACCTAAATGACCATTAACTTAATATAGACTGCTATATGCAGAAGATGTTGTATATAAACCTAATGGTAACCACAAATCAAAATCGAATATGCAAAGAATAAAGAGAAAGAAATGCAAACATATCACTAAAGAAAAACAGCAAACCATGAAAGAGAAAAAGATAAGAAAGCATCAGACAAAATCTCCAGAAACAACCACAAAACAGGTAACAAAATGTTAATAAATACATATCTATCAATAATTACTTTGAATGTAAATGGACTAAACACTCTAATCAAAAGACATAGGGTGTCAGAATGACAAAACAAAAACAAAAACAAACCAAAAAACCAAAACCCCAAACAAAAATAAAAACCAAGACCCATTTACATGCCACCTATAAGACTCTCATTTTAGATCTAAAGACACCTGCAGATCAAAAGTGAGGGGATGGAGAAACATCTATTACGCAAATGGGTGTCAAAAAAAAAAAAAAGCTGGAGTAGCAATTCTTATATTGCACAAACTAGACTTTAAAATAAAGATTGTAAAAAGAGACAAGGACACTATATAATAAAGAGGCCAATCCAAGAAGAAGATCCAATGATTGTAAATATTTATGCACCTAACATGGGAGTACCCAAAAGCATAATGAAATAGTAAACATAAAGGAACTAATCAGTACAATAAGAGTAGGGGACTTAAACCCCTCACTTACATCACTGGATGGATCATCTAAACAGACAATCAATAAGGAAACAGTGGTTTTGAATGACACACTGGAACAGATGGATTTAACAGATATGTTCAAGATAGGGCTGGGAAGGAGACCAACCATAAGAGACTCTTAATCTCAGGAAATAAACTGAGGATTGCTGGAGGGGAGGGGGGTGGGAGGATGGAGTGGCTGGGTGATGGACACAGGGGAGTGTATGTGCTATGGTGAGTCTGTGAATTGTGTAAGACTGATGATTCACAGACCTGTACCCCTGAAGCAACTAATATATTATATGTTAATAAAAAACAAAACAAAAGAAAACAAAAAGATATGTTCAGAACATTCTATCCTAAAACAATAGAATACACTTTCTTTTCAAGTGCACATAGAACATTCTCCAGAATAGATCACTATATATCCTATATAGATATTAGGCCTATATATCCTATATAGATATAGATAATATATCCTAATAGATATTAGGCCACAAAACAGGCCTCAGTAAATTCAAGAAGATGGAAATCACACCATGCACCTTTCCTGACAGCAATGCTATGAAAATACAAGTCAACCACAAAAAAATAAAAAATAAATTAAAAAAAAATCTGGGAAAATCACAAATACATGGAGGTTAAACAACATGAGACTAAACAATGAATGGGACAACCAGGAAATAAAAGAAGAAATAAAAAATACTTGAAAAAAAAAATGGAGTGAAAACACAGTGGTCCAAAACCTTTGGGATATAGCAAAGTGGTTCTAAGAGGGAACTATATAGCAATACAAGCATACCTCAAGAAGCAAGAAAAATCTCCAACAACCTAACCTTAAAAGAGCTAGAAAAGGAACAAATAAGACCTAAAAACAGCAAAAGGAAGGAAATAACAAAGATGAGAGCATAAATAAATGAGATAGAAACTAAAAAAAATAATAGATCAATGAAATCAGGAACTGGTTCTGTGAAAAAATTAATAAAATTGACAAAACTCTAGCCAGACTTTCAACGAAAAAAAATAGAAAGGACCCAAGTAAATAAAATCACAAATGACAGAGGAGGAGTAACAACCAATGCCAGAGAAATATAAACAATTATAAGAGAATATTATGAAAAACTATATGCCAACAAATTAGACAATCTTGAAGAAATGGATAACTTCCTAGAAACATATAAATTACCAAAACTGAAACAGAAAGAAATAGAAAATTTGAACGGATTGATAACCAGCAAAGAAATTGAATCAGTAATCAAAAAACTCCCTTGAAACAAAAGTTCTTACCCTGATATCAAAGCCAGATAAAGATACCACAAAAAAGAGAACTGCAGGTCAATATCTCTGATAAACATAGATGCAAAAATCCTCAACAAAATAGTAGTAAAAAGAATCCAGCAATACATTAAAAAAAATCATTTATCATGATCAAGTGGGTTTCATTCCTGGTTTGCAAGTATGGTTCAATATTCACAAATCAGTCAACATGATACAACACATGAAGAACACATCATTTCAATAGATGCAGAAAAAGCATTTGACAAAGTACAAAACCCATTCATGATAAAAGTCCTCAACAAAGTAGGCTTGGAAGGAAAATGTATTTGTGTAATAAAGGTCATATATGAAAAACATACAGCTAGTATCATCCTAAATGGAGAAAAACTGAAAACTTTACTCTCAAGAATAAGACAGAGACTTCCACTCTCACCACTTTAACTCAATACAGTAGTGGAAGTGCTAGCTACAGTAATCAGACAATATAAAGAAATAAAAGGCATCTAAATCAGCAAAGAAGAAAGTCATATTTTCACTATTTGCTGATGACATGATACTGTATGTAGAAAACTGAGACTCCACCAAAAACTGCTGGGACTGATCAACTAATCCAGTAAAGTTGCAGGATACAACAATCAATGTACAGAAACATAATGCATTTCTATATACAAATATAACGAAGCAGCAGGAAGACAAGGAATCAATCCCCTTTACAACTGCACCAAAAATAATAAGATACTAGGAGTAAACCTAGCCAAAATGGTGAAAGACCTGTCCTCTGAAAACTACAAAATACTAGTAAAAGAAATCAAAGATGACAAAAAGAAATGGAAAGACATTCCGTGCTCATGAATTGGAAGAACATATATTGTTAAGACGTCTATAATATCCAAAGCAATCTAAACATTTAAAGCAATCCCTACCAAATTATCATCAGCATTTTTCACAGAACTGGAACCATCCTAGAATTTGTATGGAACCCCAAAAGACCTTGAATAGCCAAAGTGACCTTGAGAAAGAAAAGCTGGAGGCATCACAATTCTGGACTTCAAGTTATATTTCAAAACTCTACCGATTAAAACAATAAGGTACTGGCCCAAGGTAGACACATAGATCAATAGAACAGAATAGAAAACCTAGAAATAAACCCGCAATTATAGGGTCAATTAATCTTTGACAAAGCAGGAAAGAATATCTAGTGGGAAAAAGACACTCTATTCAAAAAACAGTGTTGGGAAAACTGGACAGCTACATGCAAAAGAATGAACTGGGCAATTCTTATTCACCATACACAAAAATAAACAAATGGGTTAAAGACTTAAATGTGACACCTGAAACCATAAAAATCCTTGAGGAAAGCACAGGCGGTAATTTCTCCAACACTGGCTATAGCAACTTTCTTCTAGAGAGATGTGAGGCAAGAGAAACAAAAGCAAAAATAGGAGCAGCTGGGTGGTTCAGTTGGTTCAGCATCTGACTCTTGGTTGCAGCTCAGGTTGTAATCTCATGGGTTGTGAAAATGGATCCCGTGTTGCCTCCATGCTCCAAGGAAAGTCTGCTTGAAGATTCTCTCCTTTTTTCCCTCCCCCGACTCATGCACATGCTCTCCCTCAAATCCTTAGAAACAAAAACTATTAGGACTACATCAAAATAAAAAGCTTTTGTACAGTGAAGGAAACAATAAATAAAACTAAACAGCAACCTGTGGAACGGGAGAAGATATTTGCAAATGACCTATCTGAAAAGGCATCAGTATCCAAAATATATAAAGAACTTATAAAACTGGACACCCCAAAATCAAATAATCCAATTATAAAATAGGCAGAAGACACAAATAGACATTTTTCCAAAGAAGACATACCAATGGCTAACAGACATGTGAGAAGATGTTCCACATCACTTATCAGGGAAATCAAATCAAAACTACAATGAGCTATCAAATGACCCCTGTCAAAATAACTGAAATCAACCACATAAGAAATAACAGGTGTTGGTGAAGATATGGAGAAAAAGAAGCCCTCTTGCACTGTTGGTGGAAATGCAAACTGGTGCAGCCACTCTGGAAAACAGTATGGAGTTTCCTCAAAAAGTTAAAAATAGAACTATTCTATGATCCAGCAATCACATTACTAGGTATTCACTCAAAGAATATAAAAATACTAATTTGAAGGGATACATGTACCCTGATGTTTATAGCAGCATTATTTACAACAGCCAAACTGTGGAAATAGTCCAAATGTTCACCAATTGATAAGTAGATTAAAAAGATGTGGCATATCTATACAATGAAATATTATTCAGCCATTAAAATAATAAAATCTTGCCATTTTCAAGGACATGGATGTAGCTAGAAGTATTATGCTAAGTGAATTAAGTCAAAGAGAGACAAATACCATATGATTTCAGTCACATTGAACTTAAATGAGCAAAGGGGAAAAAGAGAGGGAGAGAGAAAGATAAAAGAAGAAACAGACTCTTATCTAACAGAACAAACTGATGGTTACCAGAAGGTAGTTGGGTGGGGGGATGGCTTAAATAAGTGATGGGGATTAAGGAGTTCACTTGTGATGAGCCTTGGGTGATGTATGGAAGTGTTCAATCACTATATTTTATACCTGAAACTAATATTACACTGTAAAATAACTGGAATTTATTTATTTATTTTTAAAGATTTTATTTATTTATTTGACAGACAAAGATCACAAGTAGGCAGAGAGGCAGGCAGAGAGAGAGGAGGAAGCAGGCTCCCTGCAGAGCAGAGAGCTCAATGTGGGTCTTTTTTTTTTTTTTTTTTTTTTTAAAGATTTTATTTATTTATTTGACAGAGAGAGATCACAAGCAGGCAGAGAGGCAGGCAGAGAGAGAGGAGGAAGCAGGCTCCCTGCTGAGCAGAGAGCCCGATGCGGGGCTCGATCCCAGGACCCTGAGATCATGACCCGAGCCGAAGGCAGCGGCTTAACCCACTGAGCCACCCAGGCGCCCCTCAATGTGGGTCTTGATCTCAGGACTCTGGGATCATGACCCGAGCCAAAGGCAGAGGCTTTAACTCACTGAGACACCCAGGCGCCCCTAAAGTAACTGGAATTTAAATAAAAACTTCTTAAAAACTCTCATAGACCTCTCTGAAAATAAAATCTCATAATTAGATTGAAAAGAATAAACTACCTAGGAACAAATTTAACCAAATAGTTGAAAGACCTGCATACTGAAATCTGCAAGACATTATAGAAAAAAAATTAAAGACCTAAACACAAAAATATTCCATGCTTTTGGATTGGAAGGATATTGTTCGAATGTCCATACTACACAAAGCAATATGCAGATTCATTGCAATCTTTATTGAAATGTCAATGAATTTTTTTTTTTACAGAAGTAGAACAAATAATCCTAAAACTTGTATAACACCCCAGAAGACTCCAAATGTCCAAAGTAATATTGAGAAAGAGAAACAAAGCTGGGGCTATCACACTTATTTCAGACTATACTACAAAGGTATAGTAATAAAAACAGTATGGTATTGACGTAAAAAGACATACAGAGCAATGGAACAGAATAGCCCAGAAATAAACTGTGCATATACGGTCAATTAATTTATAACAAGGGAGCCAAGAATATACAATGAGGAAAGGGCACACTCTTCTATAATTGGTATTCAGAAAATTGGACCACTATCTTATACACAAAAATTGACTCAAAACGGATTGATATATTCACTGTGGAAAAATATATGGAGTTTCATCAAGAAATTAAGCACATAAATATGATACAATCTAGTGATTCCACTTCTAGGTATTTACTCAAAGCAAAGAAGAAAACCCTGCTTTTCTATATGGAATACATATATGCACCTCTATCTTTATTGCAGCATTATTTATAATAGCCAAGATAGGGAAGCAACCTAGGTGTCCATCATCAGCTGAATGGATGGAGATGTGGCTGTCTATATACAATGGAACACTACTCAGCATAAAAAGAAAGAATGAAACTTTCCATTTGTGATAATGTGGATAGACTTCTAGGGCATTTTGCTAAGTGAAATAAGTCAAACAGAGAAAGACAGATAGTGTATAATCTCTCTTATATGGGGAATCTAAACAACACCAATAATCCAAAACCACAAGCTCATTAATACAAAGAGCAAATTGGTAGTTGCAAGAGGCACGGTGGGGGTGGGGAGACATGGATGAAATATCTTTGTTTTATTTTTTTAGCTTAACTAAATTGAATTAAAATAAAAACCCAAACCCACCCAAACCAAAATTGCCCTCTGTTCCATGGCAAAGAAATATGGCTGGAACTAAGACTTATTCTATCTTGCCCCCTTTGTCATTTCAAATGCCGCTGGGAGAGGGAGTGGCCTTGGAAAAGGAGGTATTTGGTTTCGGCAGCGGCAACGTCCAAAAGCCGTGATTCCCCTGAGTACACAAGGCAGGGGAGTGTCCTCTGCCTCTGAGTCCACATGCATCTGTGGGAGTGAGTGTGTGAGAGTTAGGGTGTGGGTCTGGGTGTGGATTTGTGTTTGTGTAAAGGGTGAAAAGGAATCTTTGCTGGAGTAAGGGAAGGAATGCAACCTAGATCAGTTCAACAGCCAGGCCACGGAAAGGGAGTGGTGGGGGGGCGGGAAGACTAAGCCCACTACCTTCCAAATCAGTAGATGCAAACTGCGGCAGGAGGCTGACCTTTTCCTCCAACTGACGTCAGCTGCAAGTTGTAACCTCATGCCATTAATTATAACCCAGCATACCTCTGGTGGGTTCTCTTATTGGCCTTGGTTTCCCTCTTCCTCCCTCCCACAACTTCCCTCCTCATCCCCCACCCCGCCGAAAGGCTCAGGTTGCAGGCTGCACTTGGAATTGAAATGCTTTAAAAATAATGGATCTTAGAAAGCCAGAGCCCATTCTATGCATCTGATTTTTTTTTTTTTTTCCCAAAAGGGATTCTCTTATGTTGGAGCCTGAGATGGTCTGAGAAGGCACGTATTTTGCTTTTGTCCCTGAATTTGGTGAAGAGTTAGACAAATGGGGTCCATAACAAAATTTAAAACGTTTATCAGCTGAGCCTATAAAGCATCCCTCATTCTCCTTTTGGAAAAAGTCTACAAGCATTCTGTTGCATGATTGGGAACTGAGAAAAAAATAATTTACAAGTATTTCTAAAAAAGAAATCTAACCCAAAGATATTGTGCATAGGGCAGGAAAGAAACTTCGAGAATAGGTCTGAGAATTTTAAAATTCTGGGCCCTTCATTCTGTTCCTTTTTTTTTTTTCTTTTTTTGAGAGTTTATTAGCAAATCTGTGTTTGCTTTGCATGATAATATTTGGTTTTTAGAATGAAAAACTGCAGATAGTAGTGGCTTCTTGGGCATGTGATTGGTGCAGTCACAGTGTTCTTTGCTCACAGGAGACTTGCACTCAGTTTAATGCTTTGCTATTACCATCCTGAAGCTCCTAATAACTTTAAACAAAGGGCTGAATGATTTCATTTAGCACATACATTATGTGGCCATTCCTGAATAAGACCAACAGAAAGTAAAGAATATAAATGGTAGGTTGGAGCCAACACAAAACTTTTAAGAGGTTGATGTTTCTTGGGGCACCTATTTCTGTAAATAGTTGTAATTTTGAATAAAATAAGTGTATGCTGAGGCTTGTCTTCCCTCTATTACCTAAAGCTGCACAATTATCTCAGCCAAATTTTGGCACTCTGAATAGTTAACTTAGCACATAGTGCATCTGATTTTTCACAGTTTGCTTTGTTTACCTGGGCCAGAGTGTTTTGAATATTTTCTTAGTTCATTCGTTGCACAAACATTTAATATGATGGGGCTGCTCTTAAAAAATTCCATGGAAATAGCAAAGGCTAAAACATAGCCATGCCTTCAAGAAGGTTCCTCTCTATGGAAGGTGAAATATTAAAAGCAAACACATACTGGGATGCCTGGGTGGCTCAGTCGGTTAAGCCGCTGCCTTTGGCTCAGGTCATGATCCCAGAGTCCTGGGATCGAGTCCCGCTTTGGGCTCCTTGCTCGACAGGGAGCCCGTTTCTCTCTCTGCCTCTGTCTGCCACTCTGCCTCTGACTGCTTGTGCGGTCTCTCTCTCTCTCTTGCTCTCTGACAAATAAATAAATAAATACAATCTTTTAATTAAAAAACAAGCACATACTGGTAACAACAGCTTAAAGAAAAAAAATGCATTAACTGAGATACAGCAAAGTGTTTTAGGAGAGCAGAGGAAGGACAAATAATTCTGATTGGGAGGATGAGGGAAGACTGAAGAATATCTAATTTCAACTTGCAGAGAAGAAATCGAAGGATCTTCTGGAAGCAAGGAATGCCTTTAAGATGCCTGGATAGAGTGGTGTGTGAGATAGATGGGAGGGTGATGACCTTGGGAAGAGGGCTGAGGCTGATTGCTGTGTGGGTAGCATGTTGAGAGGCAAATGTTAATGGTACCAGGGCTAATGGGATAGAAGGAATGTTCACGCAGGTCAGCTAGCTTTCTACAGAAAAAATAAGGTATCAGAGACACTGTAACTCTAGCCTGGGCAGGGAGTCGAGATTCTGAGCCGGCCATGAGAGACCAAGCAGAGAAAGTGGAAGTCCTGATACCTAGTTATGGTGTATTCCCTAGTCCTCAGTAGGGTCTTTTTGGGAGGAAAAGAAGGAAGAAGACCGTCATGGCTCCTGGGTATTCTTATCATTGACATTCAATTTGGGACTTTCCCATAGGTGAACACATTTTGAGAAATGTCCTTAAAGATCTCTACCATTGGTTAGTAGTGTCTCTGTGTCCTGGGAGTAACATTCTACCTTTCATAACATCTTCATTTGAATGTGCACAACAAAAATATGTAAAAACCATAAGGGGGTGCCTGGGTAGCTCAGTGGGTTAAGCCTCTGCCTTTGGCTCAGGTCTCAGGATCCTGGGATTGAGCCCCACATCAGGCTCTCTGCTCAGCAGAGATAATAAATAAATAAATAAATAAATAAATAAATAAATAAAATCTTTAAAAGAAAAAAGAAAATGGGTATAGTTAGAAAAACAGCAACGTACAAACTGTATATACTATTTGATTATGGATGAGATCATGGGTGACTTTTATTATTATTATTTTTTTAATTTCTGAAATTTGTCAGAAAAGAACGCATTACCACTATGGTTAGATTCAAATACTTTTCTATGGATATGTGTGGCATTAAAGCCTCAAATAAATTATTTCAGAAAGTAGATTATGAGTTGCAGTATCTCCATTATGGATTTTCAGTGCCATGTGGTCCAGTGAGTGGGGACCCAGTTTATTAGAAAGACCATTAGGT
This sequence comes from Lutra lutra, assembly GCF_902655055.1. NCBI lineage: Eukaryota > Metazoa > Chordata > Mammalia > Carnivora > Mustelidae > Lutra > Lutra lutra. Next base: position 40,820,673 of record NC_062290.1, on the reverse strand, counting down.
CCACTGCTGAGTCATCTGGTGTTGCTTGATGGGTGTAGGATTGTGCCCAGAACTGTGTGCTTGTTTTGTTTTACATTATTCTACCTTTTAATTTCATGAAAATAATTCATGGGTGGGGGACACTTTGATATGGGATTTCAAGTTGTAAGAAGTTCCTTTCAGATTTTGGCTACAGAATTTACTCTTGGCTCAGGATGACTTGGAAAAGAATTTGAAGAGTTCTGTTTTTCTTATGAAACATACTCAGGGAGATGAATTACTTTTCCATGCCATGAACTCAAGTAAAAAGTGAGACGTAGTATCAGCAATGACATGACTGCTCATTTGGGGATGTCCCACTCCACCGGCGTGGATAATTTCCTGTGTTGTGTCTTGGGCCAAAAAGCTATTGAAAGGATATGATTTCAAGAACATAATATCTGCTGTGAGAATGTCAACTATTGACAATATATTCAGCTTGCTTCTATATTGATTTGAATTCCATCCAGCTTCTTATGTTGAGATCTTGATATTTTTAATTGTATTTAATATGTCTCTACTTCCTTACTTGTGTTCCTAGTTGATTACGTTGATAAACACACATGTATTAGACTAAGCCATATGATATTGTGGGTAGTTAAGTTAGGAAGAAGTTTTATTTAAAAGTTTATTTTGACACACAATCATGAATTGTTTATGTTTTGTCCCATTTGCTTTATAATTTTCTCTATTTACATAGATTTATTGCTTTCTGAATTATTCCAGAACAAGTCGTGCCCTCTTACCTCTAAATACTATCATTTGTATTTCTTAAAAACAGGACATTCTCTTATATACTCATCATACCATTATAACATCAGAAAATTTAACATAGATGTATGCTATTATTTAATTCACAGTCCAAATTCATATATTGTCAATTGTCTCAATAATATCCTTTATAATAATTTTTTTTTCCTGACCCAAAATCTAACCCAGAGTCATACTCCATTTATATCTCTGTAGTCACCTTTAATTGGCAACGGTCGTTTTCCCTTTCTTTGTCTCTCTTGACCTTGTCATGTTTTTAAAGAGTTCAGGTCAGTTCTTGTTTTGTAGAATGAGTCTCAATTTGGGTATGTCTGATGTTTCCTTATGATTAGATTCTGGTTAAGCTTTTTATGAGAAATATCACAGTAGTGATGCTTTGTCCTTTTTAGTGTGCCAGGAGGCATATGATGTCAGTTTGCCCAGCATTGGTTTTCATCATTGATTAAGTTGGTGTCTACTAAGTTTCTCCACTCAAAAGTTATCATTTTACCCTTTGCAATTAATAAGGGATTTGTGGAGAGATACTCTGAAATCATATGAATATTTTGGCCTTCATCAAACTTTCATCTATCTATCGATTTTCTAACCCCGTCGCTCAGGCCTATCTTTGTTAACTGGCATTGTATTAGAAGGAAGAGGGTCTTTCTCCACCAAATAAATAGCTAGGTTTATTCAGTAGTTTTATAGAAGTATAGCATTCAACAAGTTTTGAAATTGGAAATGAAAATTTTATGTGCTTCAACCCAATACTGATGTATGATGCTTTTAGAATTGGAGCATAACATACACGTATCTTCACAACACATTATATTTTCAGTAATTGAAAAATATATTCTTCATCGGTAAGGTTAAAATTGTACTTTCTCCCTCATGTAGTGATTATGTCAGCCTCACTCAACGTTTCTCTTATCAATATAGAAATCTCTACCCATTCCCCTTACCCACAATAACACATTTCACTCAGCCCATGTTGAAACAGCTGCAAGATGGGCCCTCAGTTTAATCTAGTCTATATTAAAGTCAGTGTGAGTTGTGGATATATAAATATAAACACTGTCTTTACTGCCCATTCAAATATTTTGTTTTTATAAGGTCTCTTCTATTTTTAAAACTTAAAGTCAATAACCAAGATTTTGGGGAAGATAGATGTAATTTGAACTTATCTGGTAAAAAATGCAGAACACGAACTTCTTTTTTAGTCAATTTACCTGAACATTTATGGTAGACAGTTTTCATTTTTTTATGTAGTGGTGGAAAAAATATTATAGTAATATAATATTATAATAAGTGAGTATTATATGTAAAATTGTCACCCAGATTGAGGGATTTACTTCAAATTCCATTTACCTTTTGTTCCATGTCTACGATCTGTTATTTAAAATTCTAGGAATATATTAAACAGGGGCACCTAGGTGGCTTAGTCGGTTAAAGGTCTGCTTTCAGCTGGGGTCATGGTCTCAGGGTCCTGGGATGGAGCCCCCTATTGGGCTCTCTGCTCAGCAGGGAGTCTGCTCTCTGTCTGCCCCTCCACCTCCTCCTGCTCATGCATGCTTGCTTTCTTTCTCATAAATAAATATAATCTTAAAAAAAAAAGATGTTTCTTCAGAGTTACATTTCTTTGATAGTGGGATTCATGCATTTTAAAGTAAGAAAACACAGTTAAGACAAAAATTACTTACTTGAAATATGAAAATAATGATGGTACCTATCAACTTTTATGAGGATTAAATGAAATATTTGTAAAGCACATAGCTCAGGGCTTGCTACTCAACACATAAAATGTTAGCTGTTTGATTATTTTCATTCTTAGTATTTTCAACAGTTTCCAGTTTCTTTTTAAAAAAAACCCAAAAAGGGGGGTACCTGGGTGGCTCAGTGGGTTAAAGCCTCTGCCTTCGGCTCAGGTCATGATCTCAGGGTCCTGGGATCGAGCCCCACATGGGGCTCTCTGCTCAGCAGGGAGCCTGCTTCCCTCTCTCTCTCTCTCTCTGCCTACTTGTGATCTCTCTCTCTCTGTCAAATAAAATCTTAAAAAAAAAAAAAACCAAAAAGGTAAATTTTATAGTTATATAAGAAGGAATTGATATATACAACTATTGCATTGAGTAGTTGAAAGCATATGGAGTTTTGGTGTTAGTTTGTGTATTCCATTAATCCCAAAGGGTTTTAATTCCACTTCAACATATATTAGCTAACAGGTAGGCCCATTTCATGATTTCTTAGCTAACACATCTTTGAAAGGTGGGACATAAGCAATGGTATCACTTTCCCATGAAAAAATGTCTAAAATGGTCTAGCCAAAAAAGGTTAACAGACAAGGCAGCCTTTGGTGTACATCCTGAGGGGAAGAATGAAGGAAAAGGTGGGGGGAGGCGCAAAGAATCTGAAGAGGTGAGAGAAGGAGCAAGGTATTCTCCTGGATGGCAGGAGGTGGTCCTTACCATCTGTGCAATGTGGGAACCTTATCCAAACTGAAATGTTATGTAAGTCTTTTATAATTTTCAGTGGTGCGCTAACACCATTTAAAGAGACTGGCCTAAATTAAACTCTCTAATACTTCTCAGCCTCAGTTTCCACAACTGTGAAATGGAGAAAAATAACTATTTACAGAGTTGTTGTCAAGACCAGGTACCTGGCCCCTATTAGGCACTCAAAAACATTCCTTTCAACCACCCACTGAAAGTTAATAACCTAGATGGGTTTTCTGACTCACTGCATTTCCTGACAAGGCTGATGTCTTAGCTCTACAAACAGACACGTTTGCTTTGTTTGTTGGTCCAGTTGTTGCTTGCCCTGGCTGAAGGCGGTTTATATGGGAAACCGTGGCTTGTGTCCAGGGAAGAAATTATGAGGGGACAACAGTGGCATGAGGCAGGAACCTGGATGAACAGCACACAAGATTCGGTAGAGCTTTGGCAGCAACCCCACAAACGAGAAAAATTCCATTGTTGGAAAGGTCTTTGGAAGATTAAGAGATTCTTTATAAGCTTGTTTGGAACAGCAGAATGGGAAGAATAGGAGGTGGAAAGGTAGGGAGAGATGTTGGATACAGGAAGTCTCCCAGAATTGCTGGAGGACATTATCAGAGGCAACAAAGAAGAGAATCAAGAGAGAGAAACAGAGATGGAAACCTCCCAGAGAAGGAAGTTTTAATGCCCACAGTCAGTATTTTCCAATTTGACTACTCAAGCTAGTCCTTGCTGCATTCTAGTTAACAGTAGATATTTTAGGGATAGAAGGCATTTTATTTCAGTAATCACATTTTCTAAATACCCAGCTTTTCCACCTAAGTTGTAGCCCTTCAGTCTCAACATGACACATGGAGTCAGATCTCATTTATCAGATTAGATTTTTTTAATGTTAACCTTTTTGATGGCAAGACATATATTTATTTTTTTTTAAAAGATTTTATTTATTTATTTGTCAGGGACAGAGGGAGAGAGAGCGAGCGAGCACAGGCAGACAGAGAGGCAGGCAGAGGCAGAGGGAGAAGCAGGCCCCCTGCCGAGCAAGGAGCCCGATGTGGGACTCCATCCCAGGACCCTGGGATCATGACCTGAGCAGAAGGCAGCCACTTAACCAACTGAGCCACCCAGGCGTCCCGACAAGACATATATTAAAAAAAAAAAAAAAAAAAATTTTATCTGATTTTCTGGTCAGATTTTCTATGAAATCGAAATGGAAAAGAATTTGCCTATAGTGAGAAAAATATTATTTGGTTTGTAAGACTTTTTGATCCTTTTTTTTCCTTAGGAAATTGAGAACAAGAGATGTGCTAAGGGAAGCCCTAATCTGTCTGGGAAGCCAGAAGGACTCAATTTTAGTCCTTGGGCTGTTATTAATTAGCTGTGAAATTGGGGAATGTTCTCTCCTTTTAAAAATAACGGTGATGACTACTGTCTTGAAGACCCTTTCAGATCTGCAAGTGGACAATCTCATGTCTGTGTTCCAGCTCAGGGAGGATCCACAGACCCAAGTGATAATCATGCTGACACTGGGAGTCAGCTAGCTAGACTACTCTTGCTTTATTGTCTCCTGATCAACTAGGACATTCTATTTTTATTTTTCTTTAACAGTGTTTGGGATAAAAGAGTTATTCTCTAGGTAGTCTTATTTTTCAAGTGGATTTATAACTGTAATCGACATTATCAAGCATCTGAAATACATTGTGCAGAGTTTAGAGGTAACACACACATACAATCACACTCAAATGTTCACTCATACCCTTTTTCCATACTCTGTTTAAATGCCTTAGGGAAATTGGGGGAATTTCATAGGAATGAATTAGAAATGGGTGCATTGACTTGTCTCCTAATTTATAGCTGCTCTAAAGGTAGGGTTTAAAGCAGATGTTTTGTTTTGATTGTATATTTATAATAAATGTTATTAAGTATAAAAATCAAAATCTCACACATTCAGGATTTCATTATATCTTTCTTTCCAGTTGATTTTTAAACAAAAGTTATAACGTATCAAGATTGAAAAATAGGGAGTCCTCAAAAAATCTGTGTTCAGAGATGATCGTTTATAGATATACATTCAGCATTACGTCATTTCTGCTCTGCTGCATTGTACTATTTTCTAGAACTCTCTACTTTGTGTTAAATCTACTTAACATTTTGATTTCAAAATAACTAATTAAATAAATGAAGCAACCATATTCTTCCTTTGCTTTTGAACATGATATTTCTCCCATTATTAATCTTTCTTTCTTCTGCACAATTACTTAACTAATGTTGTGCAATGTGGAATGAACTAGTCAGGAGAGTCAAAGACTTGGGTTCTATTTGGACTCTGCTTTATATCTTTAAGCAAATCATTTAAACTCTTACTGCCAGCTCTCTTATCTCCAAAATGGTGTGATGGAATAGGATGATATGTATGACTCCTTCTCCTCTGACATCCTATGATTTTATTACTCTTTGGCAATGGGCAAATTGAGCAGAGTTTCATACTCAATAAGGCAATTTAATCAACATGAAAGGCAATCTGGATAATTTATCTCCACATTGCCTTTATTCTTAATAGCATGGTGGAAATTCTTTTTCTTCTGGTTTAGCTGGATAATTGCTTGAATTCTAGCCAGGACCATTTTGCAGCAGAATTTCAAATTTCAATTTCCACATTATCTCATTGTCCTCCTGCTCTGTTGACTGCTAATCCTGATCTGAAGTCTTCTTTCTTTTTGAATCTAACAGTATTTTGAATCCATGAACTCCTATAGAATTGGCAACAACCTTAAAAATGAATGTGCCCATTCCATTGTGAAGTTAGCTGGGTTTGGTGTCTGTTTTTTATTGCATGTTAAATTTGTACTCTGAGTCCATTCATGGGATTCATGGAGGATTCTATGATTGCTTTAAAACCAGCTGTTTCTTGTCCTCCATCCCTTTTAAAACCATTGGAGAATTGCTTGGAATGTCAATTTTATGTTTGAGCATTTCCTGGCATGGGGCAGCATTGAAATAGAGCATGCGTTCAACTTTCCCAGATGGGGGGAATAACAATGAGTAATAAGACCTTGATAGTGCTATGAATATTTTTTTATATTGTGATAAAGTATGCATAACATAAAATTTACACTTTAACCACTTTTAGGAGTGTGGTTCTGTGACATTGAAGAGAGTCACATTATTGTGCAACAATCACCACCACACATTTCCTGCAATTTTTCATATTCCCAAACTAAACTTTGTACCCAATGAACAGTAACTTCCTATCTGTCCCTCCTCCAAACCCCTGGAAATTTTCTCTTTTTATTTCTCTTTTTATATCTCTTTCTCATTTTATTTTCTCTCTATGAATTTGACTACTCTAGGTCCCTTATGTAAGTGAAATCCTGTAGTACTTGCCCTTTTGTGAGTGGCTTTTTCACTTAGTGTAATTTTATTAAGATTCATCCATGTCTTAGCATGTGTCAGACTTTTATATTTTTAAAGTCTGAATAATATTCCTTTGAATGGACATACCACATTTTCTTTATCCATTTATTTGTTCATGGACACTTGTGTTGTTTCTACCTTTTGACTATTGTGAACCATGCTATTATGAACATTGGTGTCCATATATCTGTTTGAGCCCCTGTTTTCAGTTCTTTGGGCATATACCCAGAAATGGAATTGCTGGATTACATGGTAATTCCGATTTAAATTTTTGAGGAACTGCCTTATTGTTTTCCATAAAGGTACTACCATTACATTCCTGCCAGCAATTCACAAGGGTATGTTATTTCTATTGTGCTTTCTTCCTTTCTTCTTATGTTTCCCTTTTTCCTCCCCACCTCCCTCTCTCTCAGCCAAAGCTTACTACTTACCACTGACTTTAGGAAACTGAGTTACTGTTTTTTTAGTGGAACTCAACAATAAATTATTTATGATGATAGGAAAGTAAGATGAACCCCAGATTTTGAGGAAACAGTGGACCCACCCCATGGCAATTATTATTTTCATGTGCCCAGGCACTTGGCTAAGTCTCAGACTACATCATTAGTGCAGACACAGAGACCAGACGAGTTATAAGGATCTTTATTACAGCTATTAGAGAATTTGTTTTACAACTCAAGTCTTTAAGTGAGAGTTATGTCCCAAATGCCTTTCCAAATCTGATATCAGTACATTTTGGATTATCATTTGTTCTCTACATACTGTTTCCTTGTTCTCTCCAACAAATGGTGACACTTAACTTTATAAAGAGAGCAAACACTCTGAAAGCAGGGACTCAAAGGAACAGTTCATTATCATCTGCTTTGGAAAAATAATCATTCTATCTTCTCAGAAGTCTTAAATGTTCTCAAGATGTTGGACTCAGAGGGGATTTCAGAGACATCTAGTTCAACTCACCCATTTTGAAAATTGTAGAAATTGAGACCCAAAATGGGTCTGGTGATAAGAGTTCAAACTTAAGACTCTCTATACTGAGTCCAGAGTTGGTTTTTATTTGTTTGTTTGTTTTTTGTTTTTGTTTTTTTACCAAAAAATACGTAAGTTGAATTCTGAAGAAGCCTGACCTCGATTTTCTTCTCTTAATGCTATCAATACATGACACTCAAACTACAGTTCAATAGAAATGCCAATGTCCTCTTTTTACAAAGGTGTGAGTGGAGAAATCAAAGTGGAAAACTGTAGCTGGTATGAGCACATGCAGAAATATGTCTAATTTCTCTGAAAAGGACATCAACGTGAATCTTTATGAGCTCTATTATGTTGACAAACCTGCATCATGGGAACTTTTGTCATGGAACGTGGAGGCACAAATGTAAGTGATGACCACAGACTTTTCTTTGCCTGGGAATTGCAGTGGGGGCCATCCTACAGAAACAAGCTGGGTCATAGGGTCATATTTCTAGAAGATTTGGGGGAAATTGAAGTGGTATGAGGATAAGAATAGTTTTAGAATGAGTGATTGAGATAATTAAGTTGATGAGGGTTATCAGGTTAAATTGCTGCTTTAAATGTGATCGATTTCAAGGGTTAAACAAGCCAGCAGTAATGAGCTTTTGCCTATGGATTGTGTCCTTAATTCTTGCTTATTTGGGGGAAGCACGATACCCTATTCAATGACTATATTGAATTAGCAATAGCTGGAGCTAGTGAAGAAAGGAAGTGCTTATCTAACTAAAAATTTAAAATAAGAGTGAAATACATTATTGAAAATATTGACAGCTTAATTTAAAAGTCTGTAAGTGATTATAATAAAGCTAGTAATTTTCCATTCAAATTCAGTCTGCTCAAGACATAGACATTACTAGTGTTTGTTCAGCAATATTAAAAGGAATCACAGAAACCCAGAAAGAATGCTGGGTCTCTCTAATAATATTAGCTTCAAATACTATCTGGGTTTGTTCTTACATGGAGAATATTTTAAATAAAATGCAGGGCATTTGCCTGAGAGTACTTCTAAAAAAAGTATAATCAAACATGTTTCTGTAATCACTTAATCAAAAATAACTGTCTCAAGACTGAGACAAGTGTTTATGGTTAATTTTTTTAAATTTTTTTAATCACAGAGCTGGGTCTCAGAGCTATCTCCATATGTAAGTTTTTTTTTCAATTATGAAAGAGGAATGGCAATATTCAACAAAAAATTTTCTCAGAAGAGTAATAATATATGAGCAAATAAATTTAAATCCTAATAAAGGTGCTAAAAACACCACAAAACGGTCAGCATTGTAACCTAGTATGCTATCCAGAAAGTGCCAGCCTTCTAAATCTCACTCTCTGAGGGGATTTTTTTTTTTATTAGTTCTCATTTTTATTCCTTTCTATTATTGTTTCTTATGTTACTGTTTTTACCAGCTTTTACCAGCACTAATCTAAGAGATCTAGCCTGGATTAATTTTTGCTAATAAAAAAGAAGGATTACAGATAAACTGGGCCTCATCTCATTTGCCCACGCATTGCTGGCATTTATTTTACGATAGTCAGGTTGCAAATTTCTCTTGGTTCTCCCAAGATTTAAATCACACTAAATATCTTATTTTGCAGATTACTCTGTTGATATCATTGATAAGAGCCAGAGTATGAACTTCAGTTATTTGATATAAAAGCATGTTTCAGTTTTAGATTCCCCCCCACTTCATTAAGTTATGATTGACAAAGAAAAATTATCTATATTTATACAATATAATTTTTAAAGGCACAATGTGAGGATTTAGTATATCTACGCATTGTGAAGGGATTCTCAAAATCAAATGAAGCCCTCATCCATCACCTCACAGCTACCTTTTTTGTGTGTGTGGTGTGAACACTTATAATCTCCTCTCTTGGCAAGTTTCAGGTGTACAAAACAGTATTATTAACGAGAATCACCATATTGTAGATTAAACTCCTCAGAACATATTCATCTTGTAACTTAAAATTTCAGTTTTGCATTTTGTATAGTTCACATAGTCAGGCTTGATTAGTGTGTCTGTGCTGAAATTTGATTTTTTGTTTGGGGATATCACTTGAAGGATGTTTGGTTAACACTGTTGTTAGGAACAATAAAGCAATTTATCTCTGCTAATTCAACTCCACGTAGAACTGGATAATTACATGCCCATGAAAGTAGGAACCATGGGCTATTTGATTGACTCTATTAAATATTATGGGAGAACTGAAAGCAATCCAGAATTATCCTTATAATACTTTTTGCAAAATGCTCAGAAAGGGTCAGCAATGACAGATATGGGGAACATGTCAATGCATTTGGTTCCTATTATAGGCGTAGTTAATATCATTGTAGTTCAATAAATACTTTGGCTCTTAAAGACAAAATGATTCTTTATTTCTGTATCCATGGCCCAACTTACCAGCCATTTTAAGACTTTCTTTCAAAATGTCTACTATGGACTCTTCTAACTTTCTAAAACAAAGAAATAAAATAATGATTTTCCTCTAATATGCTCCAAAAAAGTTCTACAAAAGCCTCAGTATGGGGAAAGACAAAGTAAAATACCCAGTTTTTGGTTCTTGGTTTTTTTCTTTTTGCTGCATATTGCTTTTCCTTGGCACTCTCTTATCTGCACTTGGCTAGCATTCCTGAACTTTCTTAACTGCAAAATCGGAATCTCCAAACTGCTTATTCATTCTCCTGGAATTCTCGTTTTTAATGTTGTTTTTGAATTTAATCATGAAACCTATTTTACCTGCTCTGAACAAATACAGCACATTCTTATTGTATCATTTTATTTGGGTCCATGCCCCTACGTCCCTTACACCTTGTTCTCTGACCTTCTCCTGGGATGTTTGTGTTTCCTCTTATTGCCTCTGTTCACTGTATTGACAAAGTCCTGACTCCCTAAAAATGAGCCATTTAGAAAGCAAAAGAGAATCTGTCTCTCTTTCACAAAGCTCCCAAAACCCTTATGGAAGCTTGTATTACTCAGAGCTGTTTTAAATTCCTTGAGGACCTTGCCTAGCTTCCTATCACTTGCTCTCTTCCCCAAGTGGAAAGTCGTAAAGGAGCACTCAGAGGAGCAGCTGAAATGTTGATGGCAGCAAGATGGGATGATGCTCTTTATTCATAGATAGTGTGTCTTGGGAAGGAGTTTATTTTTTTCTTTTTGCCTTTTTCTTCACTGTCAATATACTTAGTACCAATGTGGATCTTAGGCAGGAGTGTAGTTAAGTCCCTATCATGTCACTTACTTGGAGTCCAAGCCCTCCATATCTTTAAAGGAAAAGGAAAGTAATGGGTAGTGTTTGCCATCAAGATAGGACATCTTTTCAGCACTCCTATGAATTTGATCATGCATTCATCCAGTCATTCAATCAGCATATATTGGATTCCCAGGATGCACTGGGCTCTGTCACAGCCATGGTGATGGAGAGTTATTTAAGACATTATTCTTTTTTTTTTTTTTTAAAGATTTATTTATTTATTTGACAGACAGAAATCACAAGGAGGCAGAGAGGCAGGCAGAGAGAGAGGAGGAAGCAGGCTCCCTGAGGAGTAGAGAGCCCGACGCGGGGCTCGATCCCAGGACCCTGGGATCATGACCTGAGCCGAAGGCAGAGGCTTTAACCCACTGAGCCACCCAGGCGCCCCTAAGACATTATTCTTATTCTTAAAAATCCTCATGACAACTTGGGAAGACAGGCATGTGTAAGTACAACGTAGTGTGCCCAAAAATGGTGTACAAAAGTTGTCATGAGAGCTTATTTCTGACCACATATTTTTGTGAAATGCCCCAGAATATTCTCAACTCCCAGGTTCATCTAAGAATTGTCCTGTGCAACCTCCAGTCTGAGGAAGATGATTTATGATCTTTTAAATCATTTATTTCAAAGCTTAGCTAGAGCCAAACTGGTGTGGGGGTTTGGGGATTAGGTCTGTGGTCCTGGGTGCTTGTTAGTGAGTGGATGTCCTCATTTCTGCTCATGCCTGTGGCCATCACAGTTACCAGATTTATGTTAACGTTGGCTGGAGTTTTGGCTCTGTGGCCCTCAGCCAAATTGGTTAGCCTTGTTTTCTGGGTTTGAGATGATCACAGAGGTGACAATCTTTCACTGCAGAGACCATCGCGGAAACAGCGAGAAATGCCCACTTTTCTCCATTAGCCTGTCGACAACTCTCACACCACCGTTTAATTCAGGGGCCCTTACCCCTGCACGTGGCATCCGCGTTCTTGCACAGGCTCGCACTGAAACTGAGTGGGTACTTCTTGAGGGTCTTCTGGGAAGTGGTGCAGTTTTTATAGGTCTGCTGACCCATGGGTTGAGTTAACCCTTTGTGTTTCAGAGAAAAGCAGCAGCAATGAAAAACCAAGCTTTCTCTAACACAGTTGTCTCTGGGACTTAAAAATAATCGAGCCACTTAACAGCGCATAGGCAGGACTGTTACTGCGGGCTCCTTCACGTAGGAGGCTGAATTTTAACTGAAATACATTCACTTTATTTTGCTGAGTGATAAGAAAAATAAAGTTAGATCTCGTCTTCAAACTGTGTGTCAAGAAGATGGCTTGAGAAAATTCTGTCCCCATCTTTAGCCCCATTGGTGATCTTTCCTCCCTTTTTGCTAATGTCCAGAGCCAGATAGAGGCTGGGAGGGAAGAAACATCAGGGAATGGACTGATCCCATAGGAACATTTAAGTTCCAGAGAAAACAGAAGATAAAATATTTGCCCATTTATTTTGATCAGTAGAGAAATGCTTTGACTCAGCTGACTTTATTTCGTCTTGCCATTAGGAGTTATAAGCCTAGAATGTTTGGGAGAGTCTGGGATTATATATATATATATATATATATATGTATATAATATATAAATAAATATATATTTATATATAAAAATATATAAATTATATATATTTTATTATATAAATTATATATAAACATATATATATATATTCTTTTTCTTTTTTTTAAAGTATTTTATTAATTTATTTGACAGAGAGAGAGACAGCGAGAGAGGGAATACAAGCATGGGGAATGGGGGAGGGAGAAGCAGGCTTCCCACTGAGCAGGAGTCCGATGCAGGGCTTGATCCCAGGACCCCGGGATCATGACCTGAGCTGAAGGCAGACATGTAATGACTGAGCCACCCAGGTGCCCCTGGGATCTTATATTTTGAAACTGAGTTATATTTGTCCACGTTGCCTCAAATGATAGACATTTTGAAGTGTACATAGGCTATCATGATTGTTCCAGAGAAAACGGAGTTTGGTTGTATAAGGAGACATTCAAAAATTATATCAGGCGGGGCGCCTGGGTGGCTCAGTGGGTTAAGCCTCTGCCTTCGGCTCAGGTCATGATCTCAGGGTCCTGGGATCGAGCCCCGCATCGGGCTCTCTGCTCAGCACTGAGCCTGCTTCCTCCTCTCTCTGCCTGCCTCTCTGCCTACTTGTGATCTCTCTCTCTCTGTCAAATAAATAAAATCTTTAAAAATATTATATCAGGCATGAGTGTTTTCTGTGATTTAAGGGAATCCTTTGTTTATCAAATCCTTTCATGAAGTCTATCATGGGTGTGCCTTAGAGGTCCAAGTCAGTGTTCCTCTGCAACAGAAACACTACCCCCCCCCTTGCTTACTACCATATATTTGGGAGATCCTGCTCCCCATTTAATGGAATTGATCTCACCCTAGGATTCATCTTCATTACCCTAGAGATATAGGTGATTGAACCATGAGAAATGACCAATATTCAGCAAGTTTGGATCTGGGAAAATGGCAATTTCATGTCTGTAGAGTTAATACCTCCTGACCTCTGATCTAGTCCATCTGGTCTGTCTCAAGTAATGGTCCAGATGTTTCACTGGAGCAGTTCACTGTGGCCACTGGCACTCCCCATCTTCCTGAAGGGCTGAGATGCTCGTGGCCTCTCAAAGCGTGCTCTTCTCCAGGTGTGACCATTGATGTGAACTGCACACATGCTTGCATGCTTATTGATTTATGTCCAGCCACCAGCTGTTGCATAACACACACAGACACACGCATTTTGAGAGCAAACGTTAATTCAGGAAGAGGGAGCAAGAGAAACTGCCCCATAATTTGAAAGGCAGCTGCTTTCACAAAGAAGTTAGCACCTAACATTTTGTGTAGAGCAGCACTAGTTCCTATGACTCATCTCCTCACTTCCGTAGCCATCCCCCTCGGCTACAGAATGACCTAGCCAGGACCTTGAAATGGATGCATCTGAAGGGAACCGTATTTTTTATTTTCACCAGAACCTATCTGCCACTCCAGATCCTGTGTGGTGGTGAGGATGAAAGACCATGGTGATGCCCTCCTTAATTCCGGGCGAGCAATGGCTGTTTGCAGTTATAGTTCAATAAACGTTTTGTTCAGTGCATCTTAGCGCATTTGTCCTCTGCCTTTATTTCATTTGCTCTTCTCTGTATTAGGAGTAAATAGGCTGATGTTTTGATGTTTTGTCCCTAATGAGGGCTCTTGGCCACATGCAGATGGCCATTCAACGTTGGGTGAAGGCCAGTCCCTAAGTCCCAGAACTGACTGTTTAGGAATAAAAGAAAACTTCAGATTATTTGGAAAACACCATCTGATGGGCCACTGGGCTTTCCCCTACACATCACATCATCCCATGGAACAAAAGCAGTATGGTAAGGTAGAGGACAACTGGACATAGAGTTGTATCAAGTTCTCTCCTTGGGTTCTGATCCCTCTTGTTGCTAGTGGGGGAGAGATTGAGCAAGCCATTGAAACTTCATTGGTCTCTGTTTCTTGACTGGTTGTGAGGATTCAATAAGAAAATAATAACCATATCTAAAATATATATACACACATATATGATGAACATATATATACACACATATATAATGAATATATACATGATATATGAATATATTAATAAATAAAATGAATATATAATAAGTAAAATAATATAGAATAAATGAATTAAATCTGCTCATATATTTTAACTCACTGAATCCTCACTACAGGATAGGTACTCTTATTATCCCCATTTGGTGGATGAAGAGCCTAGGGTATACACAGGCAAGTAATGTGCCCAGAATCCCACAGCTAGAAGTGAAGGAACCAGGATTTGACTCCTGCATGCCTAGCTTTGGAGTCAAGAATTTCATCACGATCTTTTGCTTGAATGTAGAAGGTATACCATGAGACATAAAACAAATATCAACTCAAAGTGTGACCTCTAGCTTGACTGAGAACCCTAAGAAACTGAATTGAGCAAGCTCACCTTCAGGCTTCCCTTAGTCTTGCTTCCCCTTGACAAAGGATCTCCCTTTTTTAAGCATTTTCTCCCTTATCAATTTGAAAAATGGAGCTGCTTTCTGACTCAGGTCTGGGTCAGAGGATGAACTGTCCCATCTCCCTCTCAAGTTCCTGTCAGAGGTGTTGTGATATGAGTGAGTCGGCTTTCAACACCACCCTGTGTTGTCTTTGGTGCTCAATTCTGGAATGTTCGCAGTGTCCTGACCAGCAGCCTTGGACGGTCTAGCTCTCTCAAAGCCCTTTCGTTCCCTCTCCATTTCACACCACATTTTCTTGGAGCCTTTTCTTCTGACTCATCCTCTCCAGCTCCGGAGGCTTGCCTACTTACTTGCTTGCTTACATCATTTCAAAGCTACATACTTGTGTTCTTAAGTTGGACAGTCTAAAATTATAGTGGCAGAACTGATGGACTTCTCCTAGGCAACTCACATGAGCTTATGAGAAGTCTTTTGGAAACAGCAGTGGAAAGAACACGAGTTTTGGAGGCAAAGTTAGGTTCAGATTCTATATCTACCACTTTCTAGCTGTGCCGTGAGGCAAATCTTTTAACTTTGCTGATTCTCAATTTCCTTATCTGTAAAATGGGATTAATAATAATTGTGGCTTAAACATCCTGAACATTTGTCAGGAGGTACGAACTGGGTTATGCATTTATGTTATGTCAGTTTTTCATCACA
Organism: Lutra lutra; assembly: GCF_902655055.1. NCBI lineage: Eukaryota > Metazoa > Chordata > Mammalia > Carnivora > Mustelidae > Lutra > Lutra lutra. The sequence goes on along the minus strand of NC_062290.1, from coordinate 40,805,037 downwards.
ACATGCTGTGCTGTGGGTCTCAAACTACATAAGTGAGACCTGAGCTTTTAAAGGCCGAGGATAAACAAATTAGCTAAGGTCTGACAGACAGTGAATGCAAGAGCTAGAATCCAAACCCAGGTCTCTCAGACCAGAGAGCTTGGGTTCTTATATTTTAGTGAATACTAATTTTTTTTAAAATGTTTTAAAGATCTTGTTTATTTATTTGACAGAGAGAGACGGTGACAGAGGGAACACAAGCAGGGGGAGAGGAAGAGGGAGAAGCAGGCTCTCTGTTGAGCAGGGAGCCTGATGCAGGACTCGATCCCAAGACAACTGGGATCATTACCTGAGCAGAAGGCAGACCCTTAATGACTGAGCCACCCAGGGGCCCTTAGTGAATAATTACTGTCCCCTTTATGTTATATACACTAATAACTTCTCAAGATCCTTGTAAGATCTAAATGAAATAATGTAGGGGTGCCTTGGTGGCTCAGTAGGTTGAGCATCTGCCTTAGGCTCAGGTGATCTTGGGGTCCTGGGATCGGGTCCCATGTTGGGCTTCCTGCTCAGTGGGGAGTCTGCTTTTCCCTCTCCCTCTGCCCCTCGCCCCCACTCATGCTTTTTCTCTCTGTTTCTCAAATGAATAAATAAAATATTTAAAAAAATGAAATCATGTATATAAGGTATCCAGTGTAGAGCCAAGTACATTTTCTTAAGAAATATCAGCTGCCTCTCCCCTTCACTTTCCCAAAGGCCCTCCACTGATGGGAAAATCAGCTTTGGCAGGCAAGATAGGGGAGCTATTTTTGGCTGGGGGAGTGGGGCTGGAGAAGAGGAGAACCAGGAGCTTTCCTGCATGTCAAATCAAACCAGGGTGGCAGCTTTAAACTCTGTCTATATAGAGTCCTGGCTGGCCTTGTTGGTTATGTCTTTATATAGACTCTCATGTCCCTTTTTGAACCCTGTAACCTGAGAAAGAGTGAACAACTGGAGGAAAAATGAAAAAGACGAATGGATTAAAATATATTTGCAAAAAATTCCTGTAGGAATTGGGGCTACTTAGCCTCGTGAAGAGAACACTGGGGGTGGGGTAGCATTCTTTGTGTAAAGGATTATATTATCGATAATGGTAGCATGTATTTCTCTAAAGGTGAGAGGCTAGACGTGATGACATCCAAGTCCTTTGAGAACCTAAGATTTCACATCCATGAAAGTGAAGAATAGACAGTTAAGATTAGAATATAAATTTCAGAACCATAAGGGCTTAAAGAAAGTGAAAACCTGATATTAAGGTTTTTTTTTTTTTTTTGATACTTTAGGTGTTTGTATTATAGATCTTTCCTTCTTCCTGTAATTGCAGTCTGTTCTCTTTAGTTGGGAAATAATAGTGTATCATTTGTGTCCCAAAGGTAAGCTCTTTGAATGCTTCATTGATGGAGGAAAAAAAAAAATTCTGTGCTTGCTTTTCATATTAAGGCACAAATTTTTCTTTTTAAAATATGAATATGTGTTTTGTATTCTGCGAATAATGACCATGCAATAAACCATTTTAGTCATTTACACCTTAGCATCAATTAGTTTAAAGCTCTATTCAGCTGAATGAGCATAGATTTTACACACAAGGAAATAGAAGTACTCCAAGAATATTACTGAGGTAAGACTAGAGGGGTTAGAACAATACAGCGAACTTGGGCAGCTGAGTGGCATCATGAGGACGATGGAACCACTCAGGAGAGAAGATAAAGGCAGTTCAATGGATGATGGGAGAATATAGAATGGCAGTGATGTTTCTTTTAGTCCATCAGTTCTTTAATCAACAACAGTTGTGGACCAAGTATTGAAACAGATGCCGGAAGCATAAAGGTTAAAAAGACATGGCTTTAGGGACGCCTGGGTGGCTCAGTTGGTTAAGCAGCTGCCTTCGGCTCAGGTCATGATCCCGGCGTCCTGGGATCGAGTCCCACATCGGGTTCCTTGCTCATCAGGGAGCCTGCTTCTCCCTCTGCCTCTGCCTGCCATTCTGTATGCCTGTGCTTGCTCTCTCTCCCTCTCTCTCTCTGACAAATAAATAAATAAAATCTTTAAAAAAAAAAAAAAAGACATGGCTCTACATTTGACAGCTGTGTTAATTAGGGTAGCACTGACTGCTCTAACAAAGAGGCTAAATTATATATATAAATTACATATGTTATATATAATTTCTATAAATTATATAATTTATATTAATTTATATAATTTATAGAAATTATATATAATATATAAATATATAAAATTATATATAAGTTATGAATGTGTAATATATATAAAAATTATAAATAAATAAATTAAAATTATATATATATATATATATAATTTGTGAATGCAAAGGTATCTTTCCTGTTCTTATAACTGTCTCAGGTGGATGTTCCTGGGCAGTGAGCAGCTCTTCTATATGTGGTCCTTGAGGAACCAAGTTTCCTTCACCCTTGTGCTCCACTATCTAATGTGAGCCCATCTTCAAGGCCCTTCAGCTGGGAGAAGAGGGGAGTGAGCCCTTCCCTGTCCTTAAATGTGACTCACCTAACCTCTGCTTACATTCCATGGTTAGAACCAGTTACACAGCCATAGCTAACTGCAAGTGTGGATGGAAAATGTATCCTATCTGCCTGACCTTGAAGAAGAGGGAGACATTTTGGTAAACAGCTGGCCTTTGCCATACAAACTTAGAACCCATGTCATGAGAAGTTACCAATGCTCACATAAAGTCAGTCTATTCTACCAAACCAGTTCTGCATACATAAAGATCCTACAAGCCTTGCACAAGGGCACTGTAAGATTTAACTTTCCAGCAGGTCTCTATATTGGACCTTCTTATCTGCCACCCTTCTGTTCTTCTATCCTCTACCCACCTTGCTTGCATATTAATGGCTCTGGGGGCTACTCCCTACCCTACACATGCTCTAGGTTAGGAGTCAGCAAAATGTGGACCCATGGGCCAAATCCAGCCTCCTGGCTGTGTGTGTATGGCCCATGAACTAAGAATGGGTTTTATGTTTTAAATGGTTGGGAAAAAAAAAACCCAGAGGAATAATATTTCATCACGTATTACAAGTTATGTGAAAACTGAATTTTAGTGCCCATATATAAAGTTTTATTGGAACACAGCTGTGCTCCTCTGTTTATGTATTGTCTATGGCCACTTCTGCCTTTAACGACAGAGGTAAATAGTTGTAAACCACAGGGCCTAAAATATTGTCTGACCATGTGTGGGTCACAAGACGGTTGTAGGACAGAGGTGCAATAAGGAAGAAGAAGGCAGGACCTTCCTGTCCAAGGCAGGAAAATAAAAGAGATTAGGAATAGTGAAAATGGGGCACCTGGGTGGCTCAGTGGGTTAAGCCTCTGCCTTCAGCTCAGGTCATGATCTCAGGGTCCTGGGATTGAGCCCCACATCGGGCTCTCTACTCAGTGGGGAGCCTGCTTCCCCCTGCCTCTCTCTGTCTGCCTCTCTACCTACTTGTGATCTCTGTCTGTCAAATAAATAAATAAAATCTTAAAAAAAAAAAAAAAAGGAATAGTGAAAATGAAGGCACCCACCTGGGGGAAACCAGAGATGGGCCCCAAAATCTGGAACCTGCTCCCTAGTATTTCATTTGTGCTCCTTTTATCCTTTCCAGCTTTATATTTGTGTACATGTTTAATCTCTTTAGACTGGATAGTTTTATCTTTTTATGGGCTACAATACCTAGAACCATGACTTGTCCTCAGGGGATACTCAGAAAAAGGTAACTGACAATGAATGAATGAATGAATGAAAGGAGGCCAGGCTGCTGCTCATGTGTGAGGCCCTCATGTGCAAATGCGGAAAAATTGATGAATTTGGGCAAATGCAGCCCCGTGGGCAAATGCCTTAGCAAAAGGGTGATCTGGATTTGCTTACCTCTTGCCCTCTACTCTAGCACCCTTGTGCAGGGAAGTCCTTGCACAGAGGGACACAGCGATCTTAAGTGGAGTCACATGGACATTTCTGTTGGGCAAGATCTTGAGCACTGAGGTGGCCTAGTGAAAATCTCGCTTACGCTCACCTATACGCACAACAGCTAGCCGGCCTTCTAAATTGGTCCCAAGTAGAGTAACGCAAAGCAATTGTCAGCCTGTTTGCCTCCAGCCTTGCAAGTTGCTGGGTACAGTTATAATTCCTCAAATAGTCGGACACTGATCAACTTACAACTTAAAGGAAGACCAAACCCTCATTTAGAGGGAAAGGTTACATGCCATAAAAATACTTCATGGCAGATATTAGAGTAGTGTAGAAATTGAGCCTACATAAACACCTTGGTGCTATTCCATTTGGATACATGCCACAAAAAATAACCTAGAGTAATTCTGAAAAAATGTCAATAAATCATCTATTTAGCTTGACACTACAATGTACCAATTTCTTTCTTTTGTAAGCTTAAGTGCTCTTCAAAGCCAGACAACATTGAAGCCCCAATTTGAAATGTATCCTCACGTAGGCCTCAAAGATGACCAAAACCTAGTTCAAAAGAAAGATTAGAGAAGGGAGCTCAACTTCTGCTTGCTAAAATAACTGACATTTCCGTGATTCCAATGCAGTACTCCTGAACCTAACAGGATTTTGAATGAAAAGACATAATTTCTCCCAATATATTATTTCTTCCCACATATGTCTTAGCTGTTTGTCATTCCACTCTATTTCCCCTCTCGCTTTTCTTTCTCTTTCCTTCTATATGAGCTTGTCTTCTCCTTTGTTTGCATCCTTATTTTTCTCATTACCTAGTTAGCACCCTCTGGGTACATTATTAGGTCATGGGAGAGTGACACTGCCCCCAACCCCACCACCAAGGGGTTGGTAACTTGACTACTATCACATTATGAGGAAGATAAGAAAGGATTCCCTGGTGTGTGGAAGAAACTTGGATCATATCAGCTTAAACACAAGGGTTTTTCACTCTAGGCCTTCAAGTATACCAATGACCCCACAAGGCTGTACTCATTGTCAAGCAAATTTCAGACACTTGTTTGACTTCAGAACTTTTTCAGTGAAAACAGTAATGCTCTGGAGAGCTCACTTCCTGATCCAGTGCTCAGCCCCATTTTCAGAACCAGGAGAAAATAATGTGTCAAAGGCAAAACTACACCTGGGACAAAATTAATGAAGGTTATTTTTTCATAAACTCACATTAAGAGAACTCATCAGTGGTCACAACTGTTTCAGCAGGTGTACAAATGTATTAAAAAGGAGAGGTGTGTTTTATAGACTAAAAAGAAGAAATATTGAGATGGCTTTGTACTGGCAAGCATTCTATTAGAGTGGGATTTTGGAAGTGGAGAAGACTTCATTATTGGTCTTCAGGTAAATTTGGCCTTTCTTGATTGGCTACAGGAAGCAAGTGAGCAGTGTCGGGCATTCCAAAAAAGGAAAAACGAGTGGGGTTCCACGGATTCATTGCCATCAGACTGTCTCACTCTTCCTGGTGGGAGGCAGGTGGGTTGCAGGCAGCTTCTCAGATGTGACAATGAGGCAGAATTCTAGATGTTGTGTTAGAGTGAACGGAAACATTTCTACTGACCAATCACTGTGCTAAGTTCCTTATGTTGACTTTCCATGTGACATTTTGCTTCATTTAACTATGCTGGTCAAGAAAGGCTTTATCATTTCCAATTTACCCATGAGAAGTTAAGTAACTATCTAAATTTATGGCAAGAAATTAATGGAATTCCATTTCTAAGCTTTTGGGCCTGAAACTTCTTCCTAGGACATCAAGTGAATCCTGCTAAATCCTGGTCAGTTTAGAATTTGCAAGGATTTGACATTATTATGTCTTACACAAACCACAGAAACAGTAAACTCCAAAAGAAGGTCAAATTTTGGTTATACTGAAATATTGTTGAATGAAGAGTTACCAAGAACAGATGAGATCTAAATCTGGCTTTTGGTACACTAAAGTCTCTTTTGGGGAAGAGGTTTGTGTGTTTGTTTTTTGTTCTAATGATATTTACTGTTATGCTGTTTGATCTAAATTGTTCTTTGAGCCTTTGATGGGCTTTAGTAAATACTTCCATAATGGATTAAGGTGGAGTTTGGATACAGAAAAAGAAGTTGTATTGTTCTTTTCGAGGTTTTCAGGGTCTCTAATGATTGAATTCAACCCAATGTTTCCAAACTTACTTTATATCTCCCTCTTTCTTTCCCAGCGCATATCCTCTTCAAAAAGGCATCTACCTTTACAGCACAGAAGGTCTGTTCTTGTTTCTTTTATTCCTAACCTTTTCTGTCCTCCCCTTTTTTTCTGCACAGCCTTCTGCATCATTCAAAACCCAACTCAAGCCTTTGTGAAGCACTGGAATAGTGGACAAAATGAAGAAAGCTGGTTCTTTCTATAGAATGGCTTTCCCCCCACAATGGTGGAAAATTCTATACATACATAAAAATAGGGTGAATAACATGGGTCACTGTGATCAACAGTTGTCATCTGGCTTTAGCATTTATAAACATGTTGCTGATCTTGGTTCTCCTATTTGCTCCATCACCCCCTCTCTCTTACCCTGTAAAATGTTGAATAGAAGCAGTCGGAGGAGACATTATTGCCTTTCCCCCTCCATTTTAGAAGGAAAATTTTCAATTTTTATCATTAGTTATATTAGCTGTAGGTTTTGTTAGTCTTTTATCAGGAAGGAAAAAGTCTTTCTATTCCTTGTTTTCTGAGTTTTAAATCTTGAATGGGTGTTGAATTTTGTCAAGTGCTTTTTGTACATCTTTTGCATAGTCACAGTTTTTTTCCCTTCGTCAAAAAATATTGTATATAAAGATTTTTGTTTTGTTTTGCTTTTGAGTGTTAATCTCGCATTTCTGGGACAAAACTATGTGGACATAATGTATTCACGTTTTTTAAAATTGCTGGGTTTACTGTGAATATTTTGTTAAACATTTTTGTGTATATCTCATTCCATTGGTCTTTAGTTTTGTCTTTTTAGATTTTGGTATCAAGATAATGTTATGGGTAATAAAATGAATTAAAATGAGTTCCTCAAAACTCTATTTTCTGTAAGAATTTGTGTAAGATTGGTATTAATTCTTCTCCGGATCTTTGATACAATCCTCTGGAAATACCATCTTGACTTGGAATTTTCTTTGTGGGAGTGTTTTTCAAAATTATTATGAGTTTAATTTCCTTCATAGCTATAATTCCATTCATTCATTCATTCATAGGTAGCTATTCATATATACATGTTTTTCCTATTTCTTCACCATCAGTTTTTGAAATGTGAATTTCCAGGAAATTTATTTCATCTAAGTTGTCAAATTTATTGGCATAAAGCCGTTTTCTTGTACTCAGAAACCTAGGAAGTGGTAGAAGAGCAAAGCAACCCAACTCCTCTGAACACCTGTCTAGTTCTTTATCTACCATCCTGCCATATGATGCAAATGGTGACTTAATTATCTTGACAAATATATGTTGATCTCCTACATATACCAAAATTTTTGCTGTGACATGGAAATGCAGGTGATTAAGATGGTATCTTTGGCTTCAAGGATCCCATGGTTCAGTCGAGGAGATAACATAATTTTTTTAAATATAAAGTGATTAGGGCTATTGTAAATCGAATATGCCAGAAGAGGAAGTGATGGATTAACTCTGGAAAGGGGGAGATGAGAGAAGGGTTTCTAGAGAGGGCGATATTTACACTGGGCCTTAAAAACAGAAAAGCTATCCCAGGTAGAAAAATACTCCAGGTAGTGACAATAAAAAAGGAACCAAGGTATGAAAGGGCAAGCTGGGCTCAAGGAAGAATGACAAATCTGGCCCAGTGGAGGTGTGTGCAGAGAGTTTTAGAGGCAGGTGGTGGTCAGATTTTGAACTGTCTAGCCTATATACCTGAAATTAATATTTGGGATGCCAGTAGGATTCCCTAAGTAGACCTGTGGTGAGATCAAGATGCAGAGATCAGACAGAACTGGTAGTATTTCTCAAAAATGGGCTTGGAACCAGATCTATCAGAATCACCTGGGGATGTCGGTTAAAAATGAAGGTTTCTGAGTCTTATCCCAGCCATCGCTACGGAATAAACTCATGGGGGGCAGGATACAGGATGCGTATCTTAGGCCTCTCAGATGATTCTTGATGCAACACTAGGATTAGAAAATGAACTGGATTAGAGCTTTGGTTTTTAAACACTCTTGGTTCTGGATTTCCTTCAAGCAAAACGTCTTTTTCTCGCTCCACCCCAGTGAGCATCCACATACAATTTTAGACACATAAATGATTTCTACAGCTTAAAGACTGTGAAAACCATGAAACTAAAGGTTGGAGAGACGAGTGTTTTGGAAGCCATGTGGCAAGTGTGGCAGGGATTGCTCAGTGCCTGTGAGGAGTACCGGAAGGAAGGGGTGAAGACAGGGATGGATTCGAATAGCGCTTCTTCCGTAGAACCACCAGGACTTGTAGAAGGGCTGTAGAGCATGAAGACGCAAAGGGAGAATTACTAACATTATTCCCAGGAGCTTTTCTGGTTTAAGTCCCCGGAACCTATATTTGCGTACCTTTTCCACTTTTTGAGTCCTGTCAACTCAACAATGACAGGGAAATTCACAGGGAAATGACAAAGTATAAACTGTAAGATTCTCCTGTGTTCCCAAGTTGCCAGTTTACTCACCCTAAGCCACTCGATTAGCGGGTTAATCCTCCAACTGATTCTCTATCGCGCAGTATTACCACTTCTCACTCTAAAGAACCTAGATTTGCTGTAAAAATAAATGCTTCTCTAATCTAGATAAAGAGTAGGCATGAACTGGAAAATTATGTTGTTATAATGATTCAGTGCCAAAAATTCTGCTTTTTTTTTTTTTTTTTTTGGGACATCGAGCCAAATTTACTGCTCTGTTCTTGGGCAGAAAGAATTTATAATCAAAATAAAATAAAAAAAAATCCTCAGAGTTCAAAATAAATAATTTAAAAGCTTGGAAAGGAGACTGTTTTCATGATCTTTAAATCTTTTTGTTTTGTTTTGTTTGTTTGCCTTTTATTTTTTAAAACACATTTAACAGTTGGCTTACATTTGGCCTGCTGACCAAAATACAGCAAGTTGGACCCTTGTTGCTTTGGTTCACTTACTGCTCAGAGGTTCCTGACAGCACTGACGGAATAAAAGAGGATCACAATGACTTGCACTGTTGGACTGCAACAAATAAGCAGCCTCTTCAAAAAACGGATAAGCCACCTATCTGGTAACCTGTTTGAACAGGTAAAGAAACACAAAGCACACTGAGCTTTCCTCATGCTAAATTAAGTAGTTGGGCTTATTTCATCGGCTTTATTGAAATCAACTCTTAGCGCAGAAGAGAAGAAATAAAAATCTGTTATTAAATCCGTCTATAAAGTACCCTAAACAACACCATTGATTAAATCTATTATCAACATATGTCCTAGTGGAAATACCTAGAAGGTAGTAACAGGATCACCTTCAATTTATTCCTTCAGATTAATGTAAATGTACCAATAATTTGATCTCTGAATATAAGGGTACTCAGGAAATTAAATGTTATCATATCACAGCAACAGGGTTTAAACAAATGAGTTCTTTCCAGATATGCATTCTGAAGGGGATTACGATACAACTCTGCTTCCCCCAACCTCCAACAGGTGTGATCTTGGGAAAAGCTCTTGACTTTAAGTTTGATGTTTCCTGATCTGTAAAATGGGCCTAAATATATTCTTTTAAGAATGTATTATAGGGGCACCTGGGTGGCTCAGTGGGGTAAGCCTCTGCCTTCAGCTCAGGTCATGATCTCAGGGTCCTGGGATCGAGCCCCACATTGGGCTCTCTGCTCAGTAGGGAGCCTGCTTCCCCCCTCTCTCTCTGCCTGCCTCTCTGCTTACTTGTGATCTCTCTTTCTCTGTGTCAAATAAAAATCTTAAAAAAAAAGAATGTATTATAAATAATATGATAAAATATGTAGCCTGTACAACATTCAACATATTGTGTCTGTGTGTGTCTGTGTGTGTGTATGTTAATGTTTACTAGTCTCTAAATGGCCAGATTGGTGACCTAGAAATTAAACATAAAGATTTTTGTTCTTGTTCTGGTCTGAAGTCAGATAGCTTTAAATATTTCTTATGAAGTCCTATTTCCCAGGTCTTCAGTTTTCGTAGTTTCTTGGTTCTACCTTATACCTAATTTATAGAAAGCTGAATCAGAAAAATGATTATCAGCAGTTGTGAGAGCTTTCTAATCTATCAAGCACTTTCATAGACCTTATCTTTTTGGATCCTGACACAAAAATTTAAGGAGATAATTTCATCTCCCAGTTTATAATATGGACACTGAGGCTCAGAGAGATAATAAATTATGTAAGATCACATAACAGGTACTGAGTCTAAGGTACTCATATTTTTCTGCTGCAATAAAAAAATGTGTTTCTTTTATGCACATATTTAGATATATGTTCTAGGCGACCATGAAAGTTATCATCCAAACTGGGACATGTCTGGGAGTTAAAGGAGGTAATATTAAAAATTCCATCAAGAGCACAAAGATATACTGGGATTGTCTTGAGCAAATAGGAACATGGGTCCTTCTTGATAAAATTTGTTTCATGAGATTGGATGGTCTGTATGAGCTCTCCCATTTTTGTCTCATTTTTAGACCGCCCTCAACAGATATTTGAATTGAACTTCAGAGAAAAGGTTTTTGGAAAAGGAACATAAGTAGAAAAATACTGACTTTTTTTGTCATAGGGAAATAGTGCACAAAATAATTGTTGAACTTCAAATCACAGTCTTTCTCCTTAGTATAGGAAATATCTTGTCAGTTACTCCTCCACAGTGAGCTTCGTGGGGATCTAATTTGGGTTAATACTGAACGTGGCCACAAAAGGAAAGAACCATTATATGTTAGGGAGACGACTAAAAAACATAACTGAAAGACTTTATAAAAACTTAGTAAACTGGAATTTCAAGGCAGCCTAGTATTGTTTAGCTGATACATGGGTTTCAGAGAACTTACAGTGATCTTTGAAGATCAAAGACTAATTGCATCTATTGTCTTCTGTTCTCCAACTATCTTTGTTGATAATAGGCCAAAGAAGTATGTAAAATCTATAATATCACAATTGAACTTATAAGGATAGTGCAGGATTTTTAAAAATTATTTTCAGCGAGGGGCACCTGGATGGCTCAGTAGGTTGAATGTTTGCTCTTGACTTCTGCTGAGGTCGTGACCTCAGAGTTCTGGGATCCAACCCCATATTGGGCTCTGTGCTCAGCTTGGAGTCTGCTCGAGGATGCTCTCCCTCTTCCCCTTCTCCTCCTCCCATTCTCTCTCTCTCAAATAAATAAATCTTTAAAAAAAATTATTTTCACTGAAGGAAGAAGTGATGATGGGAGAGGGATTTCAAATGCCTACAGAGGCTGCTAGTGTTCTCTCCTCTCTTGCTTCTCCCATTCCTTTGTTCCTTCTCTCCTTCCCATCTCTCTATTTTATTTCCTTTCTTGATGTTTTTTCCCTTCTCTCTCCTAAAGCCTAGAATTGTCCTTTGTACCTTATTAGGATTTGCAAAGCACTTGCTGTTTGATTGATTCTTTTTTTTTTTTTTAAGTGATTGACTGGTTGGCTGACCTTTCAAAATGTGCCTTTCTAGCCCTCAAATTTTTATCATCCTTCCTAGTAAGATGGGCAGAAGAACACTGTTCAGCACTTCTGGTCTCATGCTGATGTTAAGGAGAGCTATTAAGTGTTGTCTGACAATTACTTCACACCCCATCAAGGGAAGAATCCTAGGGATTCTTTATGAACACATAGCCTATTATTTCCTGGCTATTAGGCAATTGCTAGTCTTCATGAAAGCAAAACATAAGTCTCTTGAATAAAACTTATCCTAGTCATTTGAGGACATGGCAAGGGGAAGAGAGTAGACTGTTTCTATATTTAAAGAAAGAAAAATTGAGAAATAAGTAACTGACATGGCTTCGTGTCACACTTCATCTGTTTCCTTCCTTCTCCCCTGAATCAGTGAGACAGTAAATGAAAGGGATCAAACAGATAATACTTCTAACACAACACTTAACTTTCCTTCGGTGTCTGAATCCTAGCTTTGCCACTTTCTATTTGTGTGACCTTGACAGAGTACGTAGCCCATTTGCAAGGGGAGAATAACAAGCAGCCTCTCTTCAAGGTGCTATGACTGGCATCAAAGGAAGCAAGAGAAGAACGAACCCTGGAACAGTGACTGGCCTGTAGTAAACACTCAAAAATTATATTATTGTAGTTATTATGAGATCAGTCTTCCTTTGATGGTGTTCATGCCATTCTTGATAGTCTCCTCTTTCTTCAAGGCTGCCTGTGTTGCAGCCTGGGTGATGTTCTTTCAGAGGTTCTCCCAAGGAACCCCAAGCCCCAAACACTTCCTGTGTTCACCAGTGCCCCTAATGTCAATGTAACCTCTCACTTCTCATATGCAAAAGAAGCAACCCCTTCAGACTCTGGTTTGAGTCCAAAAAGAACTTAAAAAAAAAAAAAAAAAGAAAAAGAAAGAAAAAAACATTAAAAAAAAAGATTTTATTTAGTTATTTGATAGAGAGATAGAGAGAGCATAAGTAGGCAGAGACTCAGGCAGAGGGAGAGAGAGAAGCAGGCTCTCTGCTGAGCAGGGAGCCCAACATGGGGCTCGATCCCAGGACCCTTGGATCACGACCGTTGCTGAAGGCAGAGGCTTTAACCCACTGAGCCACTCAGATGGAAAAAGCCAGAGGGTCTAGGTAATTCCTGAGACTGAGAACAAAGGCAGAAGGAGAGAACAAGTTGGAAAAAAATACCACATCCCTTGGAAACATATGTGAAACTCCTTGAAATTCCATCAACATCTCTGCCCCTCTGTTCTTTAAGTCACCCTAAGCTTTGAATTCAGGAAAGGAAAGTAATGGCGGCCCACAGGGTGTTTTCAGGACAAAGAAGATTCCCAGGGCTGCAAATTTCCTAAGTAACACCTGGGGATAAGCTGGTGCACATGAATGAATATTCCATTGTTATTTTGAGGATTTCTTTGTAAGTATCTTGCTTCAAGAATGAAGGGTGATGTCAGTCAGGAAAAAGCCCCAGTGAATCCTAGGACTTATTGCTCCAATTAAGCGGGAAGGCACGTTAGAGCATGAATGATTGGGTAATAATTCATACCTGTTGTGTTTCAATGTTAATCGTGAGCCTAAACATAGACTACCTTCACTTAAGCATACATTCTTCTTACACAACAGCTCAAGGTCTTGCATATTTAATTGCATTTTTTTCTTTAAGAAAATTACTTATTAGGAAATGTTGAAAAATAATCTCCCTGGAAGAAATAGTTCATACCTCCTGAAAAATAAATCTAGGTAAATTGAGTTATGAAAGATCTATTCCAGTAGGAGCAGAGACTTTGAAGTCCTTTTCCTGTTCAAGAACAAAAACTCAACTTCCCAGACTATAAATTTACAGCACAATAGGCTTTTGGGTATCACAGGAGCCTGTAGTCAATCTGGGCTTCCAGGTCATTCTGGGTTTAAATCTGACTTACTGTCACTCTCCCTTCAAATGTCCGGGCACCTCTTTTGAGGAGGAGCTTTCAGGGAATTTAAAGAACCTGTTTCTTTTTGTGAGAGAGAATCTTGCTTTTTTAGACCAGAGCTACTGGCCAGTCTGTGTATAAACTGTGCCTGGGTTCCTTCTAAAAAAAAAAAAAAAAAAAAAAAAGTCTTGACGTAAAGATCGGGAAGGCCCACCTTGCTGACTAGGATGTGAGAATCTACAATGGCCTTGAGCATGGAGTTTGGAATCCAATGACCTGGGTTTAAACCCAGTTTTCCCAATTCCCTAGCAGGGTAAATGGGGAGAATTCGTTCATGCTTTCTGCGTCAGCTTCCTCTATTGTAAGAAGGACAATACTACCTATTATAGGGTTCGAGTGGGGTCAGAATGGAGAAAATGCCAAATAAAGTGTATAGCATAATGCAGAGCATAAAATGAATACTTGAAGGAAGGTAACTATTATAGTTCATCCTAAACATCTTGGGATGTAAAAGCTTTGTGGGGATTCTTTAGACCAACAGTTTAACTGAACTACGATCAGAATAGGTTGACTCACTTCATCTAACCAAACAAAAAATTTTGAGAGTGTAAGGAGCAAGGACTGAATAAGGCACTATAAATACTTTGTGGGGCGTAATGTCCTCACGTAGCTGCCTCTAGTTGAGATTAGACATGAGCCTAAAAACAATACTCATTAGAAAGTGGCAAGGTTATAGGAGCCTGTAGATGAAGTATGACCAAATCCAGAAGATGGAAGAGATTGTAATCTAGTTGAAGAAAGTCAGAGAAGACTTTGCAGATAAGGGTCCTATGGTACGTGTCTCTATAATCTCAATATTTTGACAATAGGACACATAGAATCATCAGGACTTGAAAATTTCAGGTTGAAAAGATCCATTTTCCATAGTTGTACACATTTTGCACATGTTTGAGAACGTGCAAGTTCAATGTGTATTCTCTGATTACGGTAACTTGGGGCCATAATAAAATCAGTATCCTCTTAAAATGAGATTTAGGCTTGGCTTTCCCCCGGAGGGCAGTTGGCGGTTTGCCTGGTGGTCTGTACAGTGACATACTTTTACAAACTTCCTGAGTTTGGAAAGAAGGGAAGGACAGTAGAAGAACCAAGAGGGCACAGCGCTGATCTTTAGGTTGTAGAAACCGCGTTATGGCCTGGTGCCAAGATAATCTGTTTCTATTCTCAGGAAATCTGCTTTTGGTGGGAGTAAGGTGGACTTGGTCTTCTACTCTTTCTTCTTTCCAATTCTAATTCTCCTCCATCTTCTTTCATGGGATTTGTCGTTCTATTCATTCTTGTGTCCACTTATTCATCAGACATTCATTAAGTTTCTAGACTCAGAACTTAGGGGCTGGTGGAGGCAAGAGGGTGAATGAAGCAAGACTCCCTGTTTTAGTCACCCCGATAAGGAAGTCCTGGAAGGATCTAGGGAGTGGAGTACCTCTGTGAAATGCCCGAGACCCTGCCTTTTCCCATATTCCTCCTGCTTCTATTTCTGTATGTGTTTCTGCATTCTGTTAGGAATTAATTTGTCCCACCCCTTCCTAAGGGGTGCTTCCAGCTCTCCTTCCTAAGTAAGAGCTTTGCCTATATCTGGAAGCATTTGAAAGTTTCAGTATAAAAAATGATTGGGTTGACTTATAGGCATGAAGGGGAAATGAGGGCACAGTTGGGAAAAAGCTGGTTATAAACATATTCCGAGACAATAGCACAGAAGTAAAATTTGGTGGGGTTGTAGAAGAGAAGACTAAATTTAGTTTTCCCCTCTTTTCTCTACTTCTAGAGGCTTCCAATCATGACTAATTTATAGATGGACCTCTATTTACCTCTCTTTTACAGTTGAGAGGCTTTAAAGAGTAACATAAAATCCCTAGTCCAAAAATATTTCTCCCTTTGCTTCCTGAAATCTCAAGATAAGCAGTTTAATTCTCTGTCTTAATTACTGCTGTCTTTGGGCCTAGTTTTTGGAAAATGTTCCTGCTCTGGGCAGGCTTATAGGATAAATCTCCAATTCCTGATGAAGTGCTCCTAAAATCACTGTTCCCCAGAACTGAGAAAGATGGATAAATCAGAGTTATGTTTTTGTATGTGTTTGTGTGTGCAAATAGGCTCTCACTCCATTCATTTGACTCCATATAACTAGAAAAAGTACAGAGCACTGGATTCATTTTGCTACTTTTTGTGGAACTTTTTGGGTCCTATGTGTGACGGAAAGTAAACAGAAAAGGGAACACTTAAGTGAAGACTGTAGGGCCTGAATTTGTTCACCTGGAATCTCTAGACAGCTGTGTCCCAGCTGAACTTCTGGCCCCTGATTATTGAGGTAACTGCCTCATTTGTCTCCTTCACTCCACTTGTGGGGAGATGGCATTGGGTTATAACAAGAACTGTTATGGTCTTCAAACCACTAATAGAGAGCTCGTCCAGTTTTGCAAGTTGGATTAGTTGACAAGAGGCAGAAAGCTAGAATACATTTGCATTCATTGGTTCAGTGGAGTTTCTCGCTAAAGTATGTTGTACCACATTATCTCGTCACTACTTTGCAACTGACATATGCCCAATTGCCTTATATACTTTGGAAGCAACTGTCGTTTTATCTTGAAGAACAATTAAGTCTTCTGAAGGCTAAATGTTTCCAAGGAAGAAAAAAAAAAGACTACAGTTTAATTTATTGTAAGTTATTTATAATTTAGTACTTACTGTCCTGAAAATGCCTGTCCCCTTGGAAATATGATTCAGATGCCCTGAACTGAGGAAACATTTTCCTTTTTCCTGTGTAAAATATGAAACAAAAGACAACTGAAAAACACTTCATTAGAACAGTTCCTTTGTCCTTTTGACAATGAAAACTGAAAAGAGACATGCC
This sequence comes from Lutra lutra, assembly GCF_902655055.1. Lineage (NCBI taxonomy): Eukaryota > Metazoa > Chordata > Mammalia > Carnivora > Mustelidae > Lutra > Lutra lutra. Next base: position 40,788,610 of record NC_062290.1, on the reverse strand, counting down.
AGTTTGGCTATGTGGGTGGTCCTCTTTCTATGCTAACCTTAACGTGACCTTACAAAAAATCACTGAAAGTTATTTGATGGTTCTAGATATTTTCAAAGTATGTGTTGAAAAGCAATAGGCTCGTGCACTAAGAGGTTTGAGAAATGCCATCTATTAAAAATGCGCTTCCAAGAGCTGAAGGATCTGCCCAAGAATTTCTGTTCTGCCCAGACCTTCATGTCCCCACAACCTAGCCTGTTTGTATACCTAGACAAACCTTTCTATAGTCAGGTTATGTTCCTTGGTCATTTGATCCACTCTTTAAAGGTCTCCCAAGGGTTGAATTTGCTATCAGCTGTATGTAATTGGTCTAAGTCAATGTATGTATGCTATGTATTAAATGAACTTAACATTGTGCTCCCCATGGGAATATCTCTGATTTTTTTTTCTTTTTTTAGTTCAGTAATTCTAGAACATTCCTCATCTCATAATGTCCTGAACTTCTTTGGAGTGCAGCAAAAAAGGGGGTTGATTATCTGATGACAAATGAAAATTAGATACTGTGTCTTTTGTTTCCTCTCTGTTTTTCTTCTTTTAACGTTTTTTACTCTTTTAGAGTTTAGTTTCTAATTTCGTAGGATTGTCTGAAAAAGTCAGTGTAGTTATCAGAAAAACTGCTTTCTGATTAATCTCTTTGGCCAGGCAGACAACTCAGTCTAACAGTTTTGAGAAAATGAAAAATGAACCATGTACTTTTGCCTTTGCTTAACATTTCTCCGTTAAATGATATTTGATATTTTACCTCTAACTCTGTTAAAATGATGCTGTCCAAAACTAGCATGTGTAAATGCCATTCTCTTTTTGTCTGTTATGAAGTAGGTTTGTCTAGTGTGGTCATAGAAAAACCAAAATTAAGCAAAAAGTTTCTTGTTTTATTTATACATCCCTTTTGAGGAGAATTCAGGGAACTTCCAAGGATGTTCTCATGAAGTCTCAAAAAAAAAAAAAGTCTTCCTTCTTTGAAAAGTTACAAGATTTAAAGATAAAAAGTAACCACTCCACCACCTTCCTGTGAAATGCAGTCACTATAATATATACTTTTTAAGCACATTGCACACCTTTTGTTATTCAACTTGACATGAATCATGCTTACAGAATTTTGGCAAGACTTCCAATTTAAGTTCCCAAATGAGTATTCAACTTAGGTTAATTAAGACTGTTATTTCATGGAGTATAAATACAACTGCTATTAAAACATATTTATTGAGGGTAAACAATTATGTAATAGAAACCAGCTACAGAATATAATAATATGACTAATGAAAAAGGCAATTGATTACAAATGACATAATTACTGAGGGTTAAAAGCTATGCAATTGATATGACTTATATTCCTTAAGCAGGTTTTAATAAGCATTTTGATCATTATTTAATATGCAATAACTCACTTATTACATCCAAACAAAGAGTTCCTTTCCAACTTGGTATATGCAACTTTAACAGCGCTTAGGGGAATTGAGAAGATTATAGTTTTACCCTTAGGATTGAGGAAAGACTTTGACAAAGAATGTTAAATAAGTGTTACATGTTGTATTTTATTTTAGAAGGTAGAAAGAAAAAACTGAGGTCTTTGACTAGAACCCTTTGCCAACTGACAAATGAGAAGCCCTATATTTGATGGACGTGCCTCAATTGGCAGAGATGACCTAAGGCTACCATTTGAATTTTTGTAAGTTGATCTTCCTGAGGAATTCCCCAAGGAATCAACTTCATTATCATTGTCACTCCTGAGGGTGGTTTACCAGGGATTAGTAGCTTTGTTTTGAGTCTGGCATTAAAATGAGTATTTCTCCCCAACTTCTCTGTAGTCCCTTAGTTTCCACAGTCATGTGATCTGCACAGTGGTATTGACAAAGGGAGAAACTTGAAGAGACACATTGTAATTTACGACCTCAGTTTTAGGCTATGGGCATAAGGAATATGTTATGAAGTTAAAATAGCATGAATGGAATTAAACCTTTTCCAGGAGTTTAGAGAGACCGGAGATGGGAGCTGGAGTGAGAAAGGACAAAACGTGCTCAAGACAATTTCCTATCTGGTGAGTCAGAACCCACTATCAGTATTGTTTAAGTTTGAGATGCCTGGATGGCTCTGCCAGTTAAGCGTAGGATTCTTGATTTTGGCTCAGGTCATGATTTCAGGGTCCTGAGATTGAGCCCCCCCACATCTGCTTGAGATTCTCTCTCTCCCTCTCCCTCTGCCCCTCAGTGTGTTAGCACAGGGGCATGGGCTCTCTCTCTCTCTCTTTAAAAAAAAAAGACATACAGCAATTCGGTAACTTCTCTCAAATGTAGTTACAAATGCTGTTCTCTAACATTTTGGGGTTTCGGGATTATTTTCTAACAGTGTAGTCTGTTAAGTTTTCTGAAATATTATTTATTGATCCTTTCCTAAAATATATACAGAAAGGATTGGTTTCTACCCAGTGGTGAGGGGCAACTGTGTGTGTTTTTAGATGACATTTGGAGAACACTTTGACTTAGAAGTTGTATCTTTCAGTTCCAGAGTCATAGTATCTCTGCTATAGTTTGACAGTATGGATGGAATGGTCTTGCTCTTACAGTTGACCAAATACTGCAGACACATCTCAAAATGAACATTCTCAAGGGTGGCAAGACTCCCATAACTTTTATCCTCTGAAGTACATATCACTTGACACAACTGTGAGACAGATGAAGTGTGTGTGTGTGTGTGTGTGTGTGTGTGTGTGTATGCATCCCTCTCTTCCTTTTTGTCACCTCATCTCTGTGGCTACACTCACCTCCAGATGCTAGCAGCTTGTGTGGTATGGGCGTTCAGATCTCCAGAATGCCCTCACTCCATCCTGCTGACGCACATGCATGGGTACATACAGATATTCAAACACTGCATAGGTAACTCTAAATTATGTCTAGGCTGTTCTCCTCCATGCTCAATTGATCATTTAAAAATTTACTTGCATCCTTGTGACCTTGGCAAACCTGTTTAAATTCTCTAAGCTATAGTTTCTTTGTCTGTAAATTCAGAAAAATTAAAAAAAAATTGATGTCTCCTTAGGGTTGTTGTAGACAGTAAATTAGATGATTCATGGAAAGCACTTACAGAGCACAATGCCATCCATATAGGAAGTGTCCCATAAATTACAGAACAGTTATTGCAGCTGTTATTGAAGAAGAATAAGTTACCTTATATAATTGCCCAGTATAATCAGATCTCTATCTAGATGTGAATAGTTAGGTCAATTGCCTCCATCTCATTAAAGCACCAAGGCTTAGGGGAGCTATTGTTCTCCTCTGACTTCATAGGTCGGACACAGCCCTCTTTCCCAGGTCTCTTCATGGCATCTTCCTAGGTGCAGTGGGTTACAGGGAAATGAATTAACTCTTCTTTGACTTGATCCATATGTGACAAAAAATTTTAAACTTCAAGATTGCCCTTGTTTTATGTGATTGAAATTTGATAAATTTCTTGGTTTGAAAGTTGTAGGGGGGTGGGTGTAAGGCTGGGAAAAAAGGTGGAGCAGAAGAGAGCTGACCACAGAATTTACCCAGGGGCTCTCTTATTCATCTGTTCATCCTCAATATATTGCCTAAGCCTGGTGGATTCGTGCCTAGCAAGTGTTAGTTGATCTGTGAAGTGAATAGATGAATGAATGGTCTTCCAAACGTGCCAGGTAGCCTCCCAAGAAGCAGAGACCATTGCCCTCTGAACTGATGTGGAAGGCTTCCAGCAGAGAAGGGTACAAATCCCGTCCTCAGTGGGCCTCTGTGACAGCTGCTCTGTGTAACATCGTAGCACATAAACTTCTCATTTATAGGTCACTTCTTTAAAAAAAAAAATCTAATTCTCTGGCTTGATGTCAACATAACAGGGATAATAGGAATTGTTTTTTCTTAGCTTCTCTTTCAAAGCAAGAGATCTTAACCTGGGATTAGAGACTTCCATGGTTCTGTGAGTCCCCTGAGAGTGTTGCCAAAAATTTAGGTGCCTGTGCATTTTTTTTTTTCTGGGGAAAGGAATCATAGATTTTATCAGATTCTCAGCAGACCAAACTACCTTTAAAAGTTGACTTTTGAAGTTTATAAACCTTTCACTTGAGGGTATGGACAAACAGAAGGCCTCAGTTCCGATGCCATACAAAGAACCACTGCCAGTGAGAGTCTATCTCAACTGCTCAGCTTTAGATTTCAAGAGTGGGAAACTACTGAATTATCCTATGGACATACATATTTTTTGAAATATGGCCTGTAGGTAAATATTAAATCCTAGAACCCATTGGGAGGGTTTGGTGTAAATTAGATATAAGATGGGGCAGGGTTTTGAGTAAGGCCTATAGGAAAAAGAAACCCAATTTTGGTGAAAAGGAAATGTTGAAATTGGAACAAACCAAATGTGGCTTATGGAATGAGAAGACAAACAGCCGGCACCACCTTGAGGAGGACATCTGTGGGTCAATCGCTCTGTGGAGTCCCTTCTGGAGGTGTAGCCAAGAACTCTTACTTTAAAAAATGCAATCTACTCTTGAATAACTTCAGGATATTAAAAACTATTAGAGGTGGGATGGGAGACTTCTGGCATTAGCACATCAGCAAATGATGATAGGAATAAATCTTGTGTTTTTCAGCTTGCACATTTGGGCCTCTGGTCACCGCTCTTGACGTTGACAGATGAGAGAGCTGTATTTCAGTCAGACAGTTTTCACAGATACCATACAGGTCTGCATCAGGCTTGTTTTAAATATTACTCTGTGTTTTGCAGAAGAGCTTCATGAGCACCTGTAAAACCTATTTCTGCCAGAGTGGAAAAAACTGTAGCAACTGTGGTTTGTTGGAAGGTGTATAACTTTGGGAATAAGTAAGAGTTAGGTTTGAATACCAGCTTCACTGCTTAGCAGCTGGGTGGAGCTGGAAAAGAGGAATTCTCGCCAAACCTCAATCTCTCCACCTGTAAATCAGGGATATTAATACTTAATTCTGGAGTTGTTGTAAGGCTTGGTGGTTAATGTCTAGCTTCATGAATAGTAGGCAAGTAATAAATGACAACTATTATTATTGTTAATATGGAAAAGGATATAATTCATTTATGTGCCATTAGGAAATAAAGAGGTTCATAAGGTTCATATAAGTGAATTTCAAGGGACAGAAGCTTTTCTTCTGAAATGATAAATTTTCAGCTACTTTTAAAAATGTATATCATATAACTTTCCCTTCCTTGAGAATATGGGAATAATGTATTTTATCTTTTCTCATATTCAGTGTCATTCTTGAGACCATCAGTGAAGTATTATTATATTCTACTATAGATAAGAATACTTGCTTCCAGACTGTTTGGTTCCCAAAAAAGTGACATGAGCAAGAGAAACATCATCGTCGAGATGGGTAAACGCCAACAGAATGAGCCCTTTTGGCTGGGGATGAAGGAGTGGGGGGTTGAGGGGAAGCAGGTCCATTGAGTTGAACAAACACAGAGAGCCCTGGATTCAAGTTCTACCTGCAGCATTTACTGATTTCACCTTGATTTCTTCCCCTGTTTTATATACACCATGGGTTTAGTTTAACCAGTAAATGAAAATCCACTTGGTTAAACAAAATAGTCTGTACAAATGTAGGAGATAAAATATAGCAATCAAGTTTTCAGAAAATTCAGATCAGAGGCCAAAAAGCAAACATAAATCAAATAAGTCTTCTCCCTACTCTATTCATATATACTATATTCCAGACAAGCTGGGGTTTTTTTGAGGTATAATTGACAGGCAACAGTATATTGGTTTCAAGTGTATAACATAATGATTCAATACTTGTATTTGTTGCAAAATGATCACCATAGTAAGTCTAGTTAACATCATTCACCATACATAGGTATGGAATTTTTCACTTGTGATGAGAACTTTTAAGATTGACCATCTTAGCAACTTTCAAGAATGCCGGCAAAGTGTTATGGACTATAGTTGCCATGCTGTCCATTACACCCCCATGACTTATTTTATAACAGACAAGATGATTTTGAGAGGACTTCAGTGTCCTTTTGCAGTGATCATTCTCATAGAAAAGAATCATGCAGGATTGTATCCTTAGAAAGCAAAAAGCACAGAGTAGACCAATAGAAAGATTGGGTATCCCAAAGACATTACTTCTGTTGATGGGATTGTCTTAGGGTGGTATCTTCTGGGGCACTTGGGTAAATGCCAGAGTTTGCCACTACAGCCTTTATAATTCATTGCCTATTGTGATACCCCAGAAAGAGCTAGAACAAGACTATTAGCTTACATCTGCGTGTGGTCTGATACAGTGGTGTTCAGACTCTGTTCCTTGGCATTTGAGGGTTCCACAGGAGGGATCTGGGGGTATGTGGGCACTATGAAAGTTTCCAGAAAGTTGTCCAAGAAAGCAGAGCTTCCAGAGTCCTCTTTTGACTTCAATAAGAGTAACTTCACCAGTATCTTTTTAAATACCAGGATTTTACCCAATAAGCATTTGGTCTGTAGAAGTTGGGAATATTACCACAAATAAAATCTGAACTCAATAACTGTACATTCACCATCCATCCTCTTCCCTCATTTCTTTCAACTACTAGAGTTCAAACTCTAACTCCTGAAGAAAACTCCCATCATTCCTAAGCACAAAGGATTTTCTTCTTCCTTTTTTTTTTTTTTTTTTTTTTTCATGATCACTTGTTTACATCATTGTATTGGTCAGGCTGATGGCCGTAAAAGCCTCAAGTCTCGGTGGTTTATCACATTGTGAAGGTGATTGTTCTTTTAGGCATGAGCCAGCCCCAGCCTTCTTGGTCAGGTGCCTCTGTTGGATGTGCTGCTCCATGAGGAGGAGGTAAGAGCCTTCCACCATGGCAACCCTTCTACCTCAGAGGCCTCTGGGGGACTTTCTACAGTCAGTATAGCAAGAAGTGATGATGGGAGGACTTTGCTGGGAGCTTGAAGAGCCAAGCTTCCAACTGGTATTGCATTCTATTGGTTGTAACTAGTCACCTTTTCCCATGTAGATACAAAGAGAGCTGAGAAATCTAGAATCCCTTGTTGGTCAAACATGGAATCCTATGTCGAATAGGTAGCATTATCTTTTCTAGACTGTTAGCTGACCCTTGTCCACAAACTTACCTTGGGGTGTGGATACCTGTGTTGTTTATCTTAAATCCTCAATTCGATTGCGAAATCCGAAAAATAGAAGTTAGGCTTTAGCTAACTATTTGCAACCCTTGAATTGCCCGAGTACTTTAGTTAGGATAAACTACTGTAAGACAGACTCAGTGAAAATTTATTTTCTTAAGAAATTTGCCCTCTCCCTTATTTACTTATTCAGCCTCAAAAGAGTTTTGGAATGGATCAGCCCTCCTCCTGAGGCCCTTATTCAAGGACCTAGGCTAATGACAACTTTGTCATCTTCAGGGTTACTTTGTGCATTGTAGTGCCAGCTAGAGGGATGATGAAAGGGTGGTGGTGGGGGGTGTGCAGGCAAATTTTTGGATCAAGCTGAGAAGAACACATGGTTTACATGCACATTCCACTGGCTAGAATGTACTGATGTCACCACACCTCCCTGCAAGGTCAGTGGGAATTCTAGCTTTCAGGTGGGTAGTTACCATCCAAATCAGTTACCGTGGAAAAAAATGGATGTTGTGACCATGACAGTCTTCCCTGCACAGGGAAGGGAAAGGGCAAGCTGGTTCCATTTGGACAATTCTTTAAATTAGCCTCTGTCATTCACTGTTTTTGAGGTTAGAAACTGATGTTCAAAGGTGAAGTAATGTGCCCCACGGCAGATGTCTACTAGATCCTAATACTGGGGTTTGCATCTAGTGCTCCCAAACCCACTTTTCTTCTTCTGTATGGTGCTATGTCTTGCACATAGTAGGATCTCAATAAACTCATGGGGGTGATGCTTATACCTACGTCATCTCCTTCTCCTCCTCCTCCCTCCCTCCTCCTCCCCCCACTTCCTCTTGCTCCTCCTCCTTCTTCTCATTGGGGTGATGCTTATGCCTACGTCATCTCCTTCTCCTGCTCCTCCTTCTTCTTCTCCTCTTCCTCCTCCTCCTCCTCCTCCTCCTTCTCCTTCTTCTTCCCCTTCTTCTCCTTCTCCTCTTCCTTCTGCTTCTGCTTCTGCTTCTTCTTCAACCTCCCTCTTTCAGCTTCCCCTGCCAGTTTTGGATATAGTGATGTGTGAAGAGTGACTTCTGTTAGACATTCAACATAATGCTCTCAGGTACTTTGAACACACAACATTCTGCCAAGGGAAAAATGGGAGTCAGAAATTTAAGTCAGACACTTTCTTAACTCTTGATGCCTTCTAATTTTATTTTGTTACCACCTATTTTCTTTTTCTCATTACATTAGGCTGGAATGATGAGCAAGTATCTACTAAAGATTGATTTCTGTGGAGAAAGTGATGATATTTTGATAGAAAGTACAAAAAACTCATTTCTCATCCACCCTGGGAAATGTGATATTAATAGTAGGATCTTGGGAAATGCTGAGAAGGGAAGATCAGGGCTATCTCCTGTGTCCTTGACTCTGCTGATTCCCCTGCTCTCCTAGGAAGGGGTTTCTGCCTCTTCTGGGTTCCATTCTGCTACAAAGGTGCTCTTGAAAATGCTATTATAAATTATAACACAATATCACTTAGGGGTTAGAGATTAATTAAGCAATGTGGGGAGTCGTTCACAAGTCCAGGGTTCTAATCTCTACAAGACTTCATGTTCTGTAGATAGTGATAAAAGCAAAAAGGGGCAAGAACATCTCTCTCAATCCCTTTTCTCAAGCTTTTCATTCTCTGTACAATTTCCGGGTTACTCTGTTTAAGAGTCTCAGGTAGGCATAGAGAAAGCTATATTCAGATATCGCTCTCATGGCCTGATTGTATGTCTTTGACCAATTCTTTTAAACTTTTTTTTTTAAGATTTTTATTTATTTATTTGATAGACAGAGATCACAAGTAGGCAGAGAGGCAGGCAGAGAGAGAGGTGGGGGAAGCAGGCTCTCCGCTGAGCAGAGAGCCAGCTGAGGGGCTCAATCCCAGGACCCTGATACCATGACCTGAGCCAAAGGCAGAGGTTTAACCCACTGAGCCACCCAGGTGCCCCTCACTTAAACTTTCTAAGCGTCAGTGTCCTCGTGTGTAGAACAGGGATACCATTTGCACTTCTACTGGTAACGGAATTTGGTAATATATATAAATCAGTTGATATATTTAATATATATAAACTGTGTTTTTGTCTTGAATTCAAATGTCCAAAATCTTCTCTAACCTATACCATTCCAGAAAAGTGAAAAACTGAATTTTTTTTTTAAGATCTCATTTATTTATTTTAGAGAGAGGGAGAGGAAGAGAGACTAGAGGGAGGGGTGGAGAGAGAGGGAGAGAGAGACTCTCAAGCGGGCTCCAAGTTGGGCTCAGAGCTTGAGGCGGGCCTCGATCCCAGGATCCTGAGATCATGACCTGAACCGAAATCAAAACTCCGACACTTAACCAAATGAGCCACCCAGGCACCCATGAGTCGCTTTTTGTTGTTTTGTTTTTAATGCACACGGGTAAGGGGGGTGGAGTATGTAAGTATTAGTTTTCCTTTTTTTTTCTTGCTTGTTTTTTTATAAGCATTAACTTTAGGTTTACCATATTGGTTTATTTAAGTCACTTCTATCCAGATTTCATCAGAATGTATCTGTAACAATTGTCCATCCATTATTCCCACAGTTAACCAATTAAACACTATTGCATACACAACTGTCTAGTAATGCAGTGGTTTTGCTAAATTCCAGAAGGTTGGAATAATTTTGCCAGCATTTTGATTCTGGCTCGAAGGAGAGGGACCCTAGGCTTCCCATAGAGGGGGCTTTTGTTAGAATCTAGATCCACCATTAACGGGACAGAGCACAGGAGAAAAACACCAAGACCCCAGAATAATTGTTTAGGAATCTCCCATCTGTAAGTCCCTATGTCTGTTGGAAATAATAGAGATTTATTCTGTTTGAGATCAGGTTTCCCCTAATGGAACGTTGGACACTGTTGGAGAAGATTGGTAGGCTTTGCAATTCATAACAGTGATCTTCTTTCTAGAGGCCTGAGGGTGTTGACAATGGAAAGTTTTTCAGGGTGACTAATGCTTTCTATGAATAAACGAGATCCTTAAGTTGTCCTCCAGAGCCCTGCAATATTAACCAAAACCTCTTTTAGGAAAATTAAGGTTTTCTTAAGGCCTGCATGGAAACCTTGCTCTTAAAGATAGAGCTGAGATCCGGATTCAGTTAAAATAGAACAGGAGACTTCTACTGGCTGAGTCCTTTCTGAGAGGCTTTTCCTGTCACAGAGACATCACTGATTATCTCCCCTCATCAGTTGGTTAGACGGGTGTGTCATTCCCTTTGCAAAACTGAGACCTACCACCCTTCTTCTCTGGTTGTCACTCTTTTTCGGCCTCTTTGAAAAAGCACAGATGATTTTTTGATGACCCAGAACTCAGCAGGGAAAGATCAACCCATTCCAGTTTGAAAACCACTTCAGCCAGTGAAGTGGCTTTAGTCAGGGGCTTGTCACTTCAGTCGTGTGGAGATTTCTCAGATAAGCCTGATGTAGGAGGTGATCCTCCGTGGAGCATTTGTGAAACAGAGTGGGGATTCACAAGGAAGATGATGCATTTGGCTCTTTTGTCCCTTTTTACAGCAAAATCCTCTCAACTACATGGAAGGGAGAGAAAGGAAAGAAAGCCTAGGATCTGGCCTCTGTTTCAGTGGTGAGGAGAGCACGGGGAGTTTACCACTCTACCGGTTTAGCAGAAACACTGGAAGTCTGTCTGTCAGCCGGGACATCCTTTCTTGTCTTGGCTTGTCTAGGAGCTAGGATGAGAGCCGATAGTCTTCACCCTGTCTAATTTATGTAGCTTCAGAAAGAAAGGTTGTCAGGTTCCACATGATGAAGAAAGAGGAAAAAATGCAAAAGAGACTGGGGACATGTTTAAACCTTCTCCAGCAACATTGTCGCCCTACTCATCAGGTAGGAAGAAAAACAGATTAAAGCAAGTTCTTTGTTTCCAAATTCCAGGCTTGCAAAGGATGTATTATGATACTCATTTCAAAATATGGTTACATCTTGAAAGCATTTTTGTTAGATAGGCATATTATCTTTAACAATGAAGCAAGGGAAAAAAAAAAAAGGTTGGTGCATTAGAGTAGACTCTTAAAATACCTTAGCAGATCTAACTTTATATATATCTTTTTACATTAGCATTCAAAACTCCTTGGCAGGAACAATAGGAACAGTTCAAAGTTCAACTCATAATCATAAGCAGACTTCTCCCCCTCGGTCCTCCCCACCCCATTTCTTCAGTTTTTGTGAGTGTATTTGGAGGGAGGTGAAGAGAAGAGAAAGGGGTCAAATTCAAACACCTTCCCCCCCCCCCCTTCTCTTTCAGGTCGAGATCTAATTTCATAATAGGATAGTTTTATTCAGAGTTAACTACTTTGGGTTCAGAATGGTAATCGTAGAAAATATAAAGTAACGTTTTAAAAGCTCCGGCTGTGAAAAAAAGCTTAGTAAAAGCATATGTTGCTAGTGGGACCTCACAACCACATTCAAATCACGCTCTTGCCAAATCACGTTATGTTTCTAAAGCTCCTTATTTGAATTTCCCAAGCGGGGTTCATATGGCATGTTCTTGTCTGTGCTATACGGTATTGAAGGAGGTCCTTAGAAATCTTTCCCCTGAAGAACCAATTTTTTTTTTCTTTTCTAAATAAAAGTCCTAATTAAGCCTCGTTTACATGTATGGAATACAGGACTCCACTCCACTGAAAAACAACAGAAAATAAAAATCTGCTCTTGGCACGGGTCAGGGTTCCGACGACGGCTCCAGGAGCTGTTAGGGGGCGAGCCCACACTCGGTGTGGGAGTTAGGGTCCATCGTGGTCCCCCTTCATGGGACCCTGAGACACCAAAACGCCAGCTGAGCAAGTCTCAGTTGCAAAGAACGACTGTGTTCAAACCACCCCAGGCCAGTGTATTCTTTACTTCCAAAGATCAAAAATAGAAAGTCACAGACTTGGAGATTCTGTTACCTGTTTTTGGAATGCCTTTCAGTGTTTTACAAAATCTGGAGTCTGGAATTCACCCTGACGCTGAACGTCCCCAGTTAAAGCCTGATGTTTGCTCCCTGTATGAAGACTGCTTCTCTGTAGCCTACTGTTCTGTTTAGGAAGCGCGATGGTTTTTGCTTCTTTTTAGGCTCTGTTTAATCATTGTTTATGATTTTGATAGTTCTCCCCTGACATCTCTGAGTTCTTTATAACTTAATTATCATCTCTAGCCTTACAAGGAACAAAATAATTATCCTGCCCCGAGCCCCAGGCTTTGGTTGTTGGTGTGTATTAAGCTTTAGCTATTACAACAGATCTTTGAGTCACTTTCTAAAATGTGGAGCACAACCAGAGAGAAACAGTTCTATTAAAGCCACATTCCCTAATGGGTGCTGCTGAATGCTTGAGCTCTCTCTCCAGTTATGACCGCCAATAGTCATAGGGGTCTGCCCAGCCTAAATTTCTATCTCCTGAAATAATGGAATCATATCACAGCATTTTATTCAGAAAACAAAGGGATTTGTGGAGAATGGAATTATGGATGACACGAAATATGGTTTCCTGAAATATAATTCTGCACAGCACATTGCAAACTCTATTCTGTGAAGTTCTGATATTTATTTCTAATGTTCCCCCCACCACCAACTTCTCCCTCTCTCTCCTCACTTCAGCTTTGTCCCCTCTGAACTAGGAATTTTTTTTTCAAAAACTTTTACACAAGGTAAGAGGATAGCTTTTTTCTTGCTCATCCAAATCTCTCTTCTTTTAGGATGTGCTGATCTTTTAAGTGCTTTACCTGGTTCATGTTCTCTGCTTATGTCCACTTGGCTTTCATATTTAGTTCAGATTTCACTTGAAATAGAACCTTTTTATTTTTTTCCTGACAAACAGCATAATATTTGTAACTATGAACACAGACTGTCTAGATCCAAATCTTGGTTCTGTGACTAGGGTTGATTTACATAACTTTTCTGCAAAATGGGGATAGAAATTCTCCCTAACACCTTTGATTGTTGAGAAGATTGAAAAGGTTAGTATGTCTCAAGCACTCAGAACTGTGCATGGCCAGAGACCCCTCTCTAGAATGATACTGGCTATTATTATTCAACTATATCACTGCGAAATGGCTTCTATTTGCAAAGACTTAAGTTATCTGTTTCTCTCCAATACAAGTGCTCTGTTCTCCTCGTTCAGTTCTGGCCAAAAGAGACTCCTGCCCCCTGTTCTAGCATTGAAAGGAGATGGGTACTTGGCTCCTTTGTTGGGAAAAGCAATGCCCAGTTCAAGGTGAACTCCTCCCTGATGAGAAACAACACCAAAGCTGTGTTTCTTCTTATGAATTACTGGGGCGCCTGGGTGGCTCAGTGGGTTAAGCCTCTGCCTTCGGCTCAGGCCATGATCTCAGGGTCCTGGGATTGAGCCCCACGTCGGGATCTCTGCTTGGCAGGGAGCCTTCTTCCCCCTCTCTCTCTGCCTGCCTCTCTGCCTACTCATGATCTCTCTCTCTCTCTCTCTCTCTCTGTCAAATAAATAAATAAAATCTTAAAAAAAAAAAAGGTTCTCTTCTTATGAATTACTAACAAACATTTTCCCACCAATTGTTGCCATATCCCTCTCCTCTGAGATGGGCTAGACTTGAACAAAACAATTCACGTATGTGCAAGTGCTTTTACTTCAACAACTCAGTTGCTAAGGCTTTGCTTTATAATTGTTCATTCTTCTGTATTTGTCATTTTAAGATACAAATATGATTTCTATATCCCCTTTATTGTCACTGGAAATATAACGGGAATGTTCTACATTACTTTCTTTTCTTTTAGAGAGAGAGAGAGAGAAGAAAACGCATGAGCTGGGAGTGAGAGGCAGAGTGAAAGAGAGAGAGAGAGAGAGAGTCTTAAGCGGGCTCCACGCCCAGTGCTGAGCCGACGCAGGGATCCATCTCACTACCCTGAGATCCTGAATGGAGCTGAAATCAAGTGTTAAGACACTTAACTGACTGAGCCACCCAGGCACACTTCCATTATTACTTTTAGAACAATGATGGAAATTATCAGCTGACAACCTACCCCTGCAGAATTCAGTGTGACTGGCCCGTGGCCTCTCACTAATAATGTGCATTCTAGGCAAGACAATATACAGTAACAGTTAATAGAGCAATAAAAGTAAAATGCTGTTCACTTACAGGTAGAGTGTCCAGCATCTCAAAATTGATGTTACCGCAGACAAATGCCCAGTAATCGTCGATTCTGCTACATCTGCAAATGCCAGAATGCAAAGGAAGAGAAATAGATTCATCTGACGGAAATAAATGAGAAAATATGTATTCATTTTCTTCACAAAATAATATTTTACCCAGTAGCCTGTGATCTTTCAGGTGCCTTCAAATTCACTTTTCTGCTATATTTTAATAGGGAGCCATTATATGCTGCGGACTAAGAAAGCGGGCGCTGAAGCCAAGTGCCTGGGCATGCGCACTGGCTCTTCTGCATATCAGCCTTGGGGGTTCATGCAGGTTACATGGCCTCCCCGCGCCTCGGTTCCCCCGGCTGTCAGCTGGGATCCTAACAGTCGCTACCTCCTCCGGTGGTTGTGAGGATTCGGTGGAATACCGTACGTAGCTGTGCTTGCTGTACGGATCCACTAAAGAAGCAGTAGCTTATTATTAAAAGATGAAAGGACAACAGTGCCTCACATGTGTAACACTTGAGTTGTCTGTTAGTCTTGAAAACATTAAAACATTGCATCTGACTTCCCTTTCTCAGGCCTCTTTCTCCTACCGGGTAGTAGAAGGTACATAAAATCTTGGGATGTTACCTTTTCATGGTCACCAGTTGGGAAGAAGGAGATTGGGGAAACACAAAACCCTCGGATGTGTTTGTTTCCCCCCCCTAGCCAAGACCATTTCATAAACCACGTGACTGTCACCTAAAAAACAGACACAATGAAACACACATCAGTGAAATGTCGGGGGCAGTGGGAAGAATCAGAGACAAATACTGAGCCTGTCATAGAACACGGCAAAATCATACCGGTGAGTAGAGAATAATAAAAAACAAGGAAGTACTTAAAATGCCAATGATGAGACAGTTTCTCCCATCACGCCTCAGATGACACCTGAGTGATTTTCCTTGACTGAAACTTTCCAAGTTCTCTTGAAAGCAGAGACAACCCCTGGGAGCGAGGGAGAGGAGGAATTAACCTTTAGCGGACAGCTAGTTATTATCGCTAATGGAGTCATTTCTCACAGCATTGGAGAACTGGTTGTCCTAAGTCGTAGTGTGAGTTTATGAAGACTTCCGGGCTGGCAAGTGGTGAGTTAGACGTGTGTGCAGGGAGCGCACCAAACATCGGCAAGTCTGATAGATTCTGAGGGGAAAAAACAAAAACAAAAACAAAAACAAAAACCCAAAAAACGCCTTTTGTAAAACAATTCCATGGCTTTCGTCTCTGACTGTTCTTACTGTGTCATTTCTGTCTTTCCATCCCCTTTTTTGCTGACCTAGTGCTCGCTGCTGTCAAGGAAGGACCTCCCCCATTCAGCCAGGGTAAAAAGGCCCATGGCAGTGATACTTTTGTACATACTCAGAGACTGGTCTTGGGGAGTTGGAAGTCCACACATAGAAGAATTAAAAGCACAACTTGAATTTTAAGAGAAACTGTATGTAGAGGTGGGCTGTGTAACCGTTTTTCCAAGAAACGTGTTTTGAGAGAAAGCCCAAGTTTTTTTCTAGACAGAGCTGAGCTAAAGTCCTTTCTGCATCATGTACTGGGAGGTTGACCTTCCTCACCTTCTGTAACCTCTGAGTGTCAGCGTACTCACCTGGCACCTTGGGGTAATGCTGCTCCTTCGGTTGTTACAAGTTATGACGACACAGCATGCATGAAACCGCCTGCCCACTGCCTGCAGCATGGCTCAAGGGACATTAGTGACCTTTGTAAAAACCACTATAACTAGAAAACAAATACAGGAGAAAAAATATATATATACATTTGATATCACCATTATAGCCATAACTATGTCTATAATAAACGTAGGAAGTAAACGTACATTTCCCTTGTTTATTTTTTATGTTGATCCTTGTTTTTTTTACTGATATACCCATTTGTATTTGTCTGGTTTTTAGGTGATAGCTAAGTGGTTTATTGAATTCTTTCAGTTTAGAGGGGTAAAAATATGCCCCAGTATTTCATTCTTTGCAAATCACTGCTCCTTGTGTTCTGTCAAATCTCCCAGTCTTGTGGACAGATTATTAAATCATATTTTAGGCAGATTTCAAAATATCTCCCGTGCGTGTGTGTGTGTGTGTGTGTATGTGTATGCATATATGTGTATACATGTATATATGCGTGTATATATCCCCAACTGTAAACAATCAGATATGCAACATAAGTGGTAATTCCTATGAAATGAGACACAAAAATTTAGGCAGTCCAGGATTTCAGAAATAAAACGAAGCCAAACAAGGGCATAAGAATACGACAATATATATATGCAGATTTTGTTCCAGACAAGTCTAGATCATTCTTCTGTTGACCTATACTTTTTGAAGACTGTGTTGCCTCTAGGAGTGTGAGGGTATTAGTAATTTTAGAGGATTACACCTCCCTGAAATTTTGTCAAAAGTTCTTTTTCCTTTTTAAGTCGGCCCTGCAAATCTCCTCTTTCTCTTCCTCTTGCTTCCTCCCAAATCCTCAGTGACTCTGACAGCTGCAATCCCTTCCTCCCACTCCCCCCTTGGATGTGGAAATGTGTTGCCATTGGAGACCTCCCCAGCTCCCAGGAGCTAGCTCTGTCCAAGAACTTAGGTGGTAGACTTAAAGTAGCCGAAAGTAGTCAATAATTAGAAAAACAGATTTTCAGCCAAACTGAGTAACTGGAGCTCAGAATTTCATATCTGAGATACTGGTTTTGCTAATTAATTAGCACAAAAATAATGGTCTGCGGGGGACCGTAGCTTTATAACCTTTTGGCTGGGACTGTTACAAATGAACAATATGCACAGGAAAATGTTAATAGTTGAGGAGAAAGGCATTTTAACAAAGTTTTATAGTATGTGGTTTAGGGTCCTCAGGGCAAACATATGCATTACACATTTAACCCCACACTGAGAAAATAATCCCTAATGTTGGTTCCTCTGCTAGTCCTATTAAAAATTCCCCAAAATGTAAAGGCGGCCAATTTTAGACTAAGAATAAATGGCTCGTGGTTCCTTCTGAAACGGCATCCAAGATTCATGCTCTCAGAGCTGCACACGAATCGCAGGGGGAGGACGTCTCTGGTTTCTGGGGTGCCAGAAAAGGCCAGTGTGTTGATCCAATCCCATTTATTTCAGGCGGGGCACCCAAAGGCCACTTTGTGTCAGAGAGGGTTGGAGCGGGGATTTCACATTAAAGGAGGTCAGCGCCTTGTTTGCTTTTTGTGTAAGGGAGTCGGAGGACGGGGCTTGGCGCGCACCACGGCAGAACTGCGGAGGTCCCCTGGCCTGGAGTTTCACACCCGCGCAGAGAGAGGGGAGACCTCGGCCAGTCCCCAGGCGCTAGCCGTTTTGCAGACTATTTGAATGCAGAGTTAATGCTGCTGGTGTTCAGGTGAATGGATGGCCTCCTCCAGCCTTAAAAGTTGGGATCATTAACTAGTTATGTGAAGCATTACGTGAAGGGATGTGGGGTGGGGAGGTGAGTGAGAAAAGGCACGGAAAATTCAGAATTGGTTCAAATCAAAATTCTCTTTATGGGTTAGACAAGAAACATTTTGATGGTGAGGTCAGAAAACTGAAGTTGGACTCTCAGCTGTCAGCTGGGACATCTTGGATAACTCCTTCAGCTTCCCTGGGTCTCAACTTGCCCACCGATAAAATGGAACTAACCACCCTTGCCCAGACTGCATGGAAGTGTGGATTAAGTGGGACACTGTTCTAAAATGCTATGCAAATATAAGCCATTATTTATGTTGGGGTCTAGATAGGCAGATGCTTAATATTGGTGGGACCCTGTCTGCCCTTTCTGAGGTTCTCAGGAACAGCTCTCACTCAAATTCCCATGTGACTTCTGGTTCTTGGTTGGTGGCCATCCAGCATAGCAGGAATTCACACCTGTCCTCTGCTGAACTAGGTTTTAACAGTTACACACGCCCGGACTAGGTTTTAGTAATTATGCGTGTACCGGAGATGGGGAAACCATGAGAACAAGCCAAGTCTGGTATTCACTTCCTAATAATTCTTCATCCCCTTACTCACACTTGTGGCCTGAAGGTTGACTCATCTCTTAGCACTCTGATGTCTTCCAGAATAATTCACTCATCGTTCATGGGGATCTTGATCTTTAAGGCACTTATAGGCAAGTATCTGTTATTCCTGGAGGGTTTCTATGTGTGATCTCCAGGCAATATGTCCATGTCCTCCTAAGGCCTCTGTACTCAGGGGCAAGAACATTTTGACATGTTCCTGAAGCTTCTTAGGTTTGGAATTTGACCTACAAAGAGAATTGTGTGTTTCGTTTTATTTTGGGCTACCCCCAACCCTGCGTGTTACTGTGCCTGGTGATATGTATGTGTAGAGAGGATTGGCCTGCATTTCTGAGAATAAATTTATGCACACAAGTAGACAATTCCTGTAGGCAGTTTTTAAAGAATGCTTTTTGAGGGGCAGTCGTACAAATACTACCCGGTCTTTTTACCGATTCTCAATTAGTCATTGAAAGTGTGATTTCATGATGACCCTATTCTAATTCAAACCCCCTGCAATGCAACAGCATCTCTTTTTATTTCTAAGCCCAGCCTGTTTTCTACCTTTGCCCCCTTTTATGTGTGGCAGAGGAAAGTGTAATTCTGTTTGTATCATACGATGACAACTTTGACTCCATATCCTTGGCATTTTGCCTGGTGAGGAGCTGAGACTCTGCCCACTGGACTCTGCAATGAGAAGAAAGGCAGGAGAGATCTGTTCCATAAAAGCACTACTTTTTTTTTTTCCAGCAAATTCCCCAGTTGAGTATTGTTTTAAGTAACTGAGGATCTGATTCTCAACAATTAAATCTTGCTGTCCACATTTTATTTATAATGGCAGTTCAAGATTAGCCTAGTAACTCAAAGGTCTTAATTTCTTTTGGCAGCCGCAGGGCTAAGGGAATGGAAGGGGTGTTCTGCAGTTGTGTAGGACTGATCTCCTTTAACAAATACGAATTGGGAGTGTGTTTGTTTTAGGGCTGTGACTCCAAGTGACTGTGATATGGTTCAAGGAGGCAGAGACATTCTGGGGAGTGTTATGCTCCCCTCTGTAAAAACAGCTGGCGGGGGCGCCCGGGTGGCTCAGTGGATTAAGCCTATGCCTTCGGCCCAGTCATGATCTCAGGGTCCTGAGATCGAGCCCCGCATTGGGCTCTCTGCTCGGCGGGGAGCCTGCTTCCCCCCCCCCCCCCCCCGCCTGCTGCCTACTTGTGATCTCTGTCAAATAAATAAGTAAAAATTAAAAAAAAAAAAACAGCTAGGGGGCTTTGTGTGTGAGGTGAGGGCATATAACAAGCAGAAAATGGAAGTACTTGAGGTAAAATTGCCTGCTACATTGGATCTCCTTATACTGATCTACTCTACATATTATTCTGAATTTTTTTTGGAAAGATACAGCTCAAGGAATAGGACACTAATACCATTTACTCTTGCAACATGTGGTGAGACAAAGAGATGTGATAGCAAAGCAAGATGGTGGAGGCAAGAAAGCCACTGTGCTGGTGTATAGAATGCGTATGATATTCTTCATTTGTGTTCGGAGGACCCTTATGGAAAAAAACGGAAAATAGAGGCATCTGATGAGGCTGGACAAGGAAAAACGAAATGTAGTTGTGGCAGATCAAGACCTTTATTCTTGGCCTGTGACAAATGCAATATAAGGCAAAGGAGACTGGTGCAGTTTCATGGGTACAGCCAATAACAAAATGATGCAACAGACTTTTGACATAGCTGCAATCTTTCCTTTCTGTTCCAAATCGCAAATGAATTCGTCTTCAGGGAATATTATTATGAGAAACAGATAAATAGGTTTAGTCACCATCACCTGAGAAGGGTTAAGGTCATAAAAATATATCCATGCAATAGTTTCCCAACTTCGTCTTAATAGTCATCTTGGAAACTTCTTTAAAAAATTTAGACAGATATGTGTACAATTTCTCGGTCTCACACTAATGGGTTTCTGATTTGATGGATCAGATATGGGCTTGTGATTTCATTAAGCTGTTTAGCTGACTGTAATAATAAATAATCTTTGAGAACCAATTTTCTAATTAAGGTGAAGTCTCTTAAACTAGGACTCAGGACACCTGGTGTCTACTGCCAGATTTACCCAATTAGAATCAATTCAGGTTTCCATGATAATAACAAAATTTTTCTTTTCCTCATAGGGCATTTTGTAAAGCTTGTTCTATGTATCAGAGATGTAGAATATTGGTCACGTGAAACTGTAACTTTTTAAACTCCTCTTGCACCTATAGAAGAACTAAGAGATTATTTCAAAATTTCAAGGATATTTATAACTGCTTCTTCTCTTAAAAACCTCCTAACACAACAAAAAAATGAGGGGAAGAAACACAGTCTATTTTAGACAAAACTAGACAGGCAATGTCTGCAATCTGGAACAGGGTGTTTTAAAAGCTCTTGGGAATTAAAAATAAAATAATATGTTAATTATTTGGAATTAAAATAAACACATAATACCTTCAATTAAAAAACCCACTAAAATATTTGGATAATATTATTTAAAAAATAAAACAAAACAAATAGATGGGCAATTAGAAAAAAGAGTAGTAATATTATAGAATAATAGAAAATAGGAAAAAAAGAACGAATATATGAAGAGGAAAATGATCAAGGACGGAAAATAAAACCAAAGGGAAAATATCTTCAAATTGCAAGGGCCCATGGAGTACCCATGTCAATATGTATTTGAAACAAAACCACCTAAAAATTTCCAAATGGAAAATAAAAAGATTCACACAAAAAATGGATCAGATATCAGGATACCACACTGCTGGTAGACTTCCCTACAGCTCTTTTGGGAGATAGAGGAAAATGGTGCCTTCAAATTTTTAAAGTTAGTGATCTACAGTCTATTATTTTCTCTCCATAAAAACTCCAAATCAAAGGTAATGGAAGATTAATAGTGTCTTCAGATAAGCAAAGCCTCAAACATTTTCACTCTGCTCTACTCATTCTCAGTTAGTTACTGGAAGGTGTTTTCCACTTAAAAAAAAAAAAAATCCCAAACTAGGATCCAGTACAGATTAGAAGGAAAGGAAATTGGGAAATGAAAATTCCAGAATAATAGAAGTCAAAGTCTAAAGAGATTGGAGGAGTTAGATGGAGAATCCAAGTAGGATTATCTACATTAAAAAAATGGTAAAAATGATAAATTATCTAATGGATTTGATCATGTGCAAAATTAAGGGACATATTCTAAAGATTGTGGTAGGTAAGGTGACACTTGATGAGAGACAAATACATAAAATTTTTAAAAAGTGAGGTACTTGTTAACTCCAGAAAAGACAAAGAGCTTATATAAGAAAAAATGTGTAATCATAGTCTACTACCTATTTAAGCATTGAACAATAACCACAATATCTAATAATGAGAAGGCTGTGATTAGCTATATGGGGGTAGGGAAGGGGAGAATTAAGAAAGATAAAATTCTCAAAAAAAAAAAAGAAAGATAAAATTCTCATTTATTAAAATACAAGTAACAAAGTCTAAACGAGATGAAGCGAGATATGTGAGTAAATGCATGTGGTTCTGGGAAAAAATGAGATAACTTTTAAAGAAATCATTTTTAAAAGTTAAAAATGGTTATCTCTGAGGAGGAGGAAATGAAAGAAAGGAAGTAGAGGGGAATTTTTTATATGCCTATTAGCATCATTTGACTTTTTATATTATATGTATTCTTTTCTTAAAAAAATCATAATTTAATTTTTATTTTATTATTATATTTTAATATTTTATTTATTTATTTGACAGAGATCACAAGTAGACAGAGAGGCAGGCAGAGAGAGAGAGAGAGGGAAGCAGGCTCCTGCTGAGCAGAGAGCCTGATGTGGGGCTTGATCCCAGTACCCTGAGTTCATGACCTGAGCTGAAGGCAGAGGCTTAACCCACTGAGCCATCCAGGCGCCCCATAAAAAAATCATAATTTTAAAACCAAATATCAATTAGGGTAGAAAAAGTTTTAAAAAGAGATCAAAGCAATTCAGTGATTTCCAAACTACTGATCAGTTTGGCACAGGTTAGATGTTGCTTTAGAAGTTCCTCTTCTCTCCTCTACCCTTCTATAAGACCCATCCAATGCGTGGAAGCCCCAGGCTTATTCCAGGCTCCTGTTGCCCAATGGAAATGAGTTTCCTCAGCTGATTTGCTCCATAGCAGAGGTCACAAACTTTATATAGTTTGGAATCGCCATCTTCTTAAAATGCAGACCTCCAGCAGATTCAATTCAGAAATTCTGATTCAAGGGGTCTGGGATGTGCTGATGAATTGATTTTAACAAGTATGTGATACGAACTCAATACATGTAATCAAGAGACTCACTTAAGATATTGGAATTAAAAATGTTAATACCTTGAGAATCTTCCTTCCTTCCTTCATTCATCTAATACTTATTTGAACTTACATTTTAGTTCCAGACAATAAACTAGATGTTGATGAGATGATACATACTCCAAAATTCATCATTTAGTCATTTGTCATAGAAAAAACAGGGCAAAGCCTATCTCCTATGACTGGGTCCCAGAGGTCACTTTGGAAGAAATACAGGAACAGATAGAGCCATTCACTTAATAAACGACCTCAGCCTAAAGTCAGCTTTGAAATTGGTCACAGCATTCTTCATCATGAGGCACTGACTTGGGAATCAGACAGACCTGGCTTGAACCTCAAGCTTTCCCTTCCTAGCATACCACAAAACCTTACCAGCATCTGCCACTTGGATACGATAACAGATTATCCTGCAAGCTTAAATTATTTAAAGCATGTAAAATGTTGGATACAGTGCCAGGTGCAGAGTAGGTCCTTAACAAGGTCAACGTCCTTGTAATTTTCCACTCTACTTTCCATTTGCAGCAAGTAATTCTCTTTGTAGCCTGACTGGCAGTATACTGAGGTGGTCAAAAACACCGACTAGTGGGTTGAGCTCCCAGTTTCTGATTTCACCACTGGTCATGATCTTCGGTTGGTGGGACTGAGTCCCATGTTTGTCTCCATGCTTGACAAGGAGTCTTCTTGGGATTCTCTCTCTTCCTCTTCCTCTCCCTGTCATAGTACCTTCCCTCCCTCCCTCCCTTTCTCTCTCTCTCCATCTCATAAGTGGATAAATCTTGAAAAAAAAAAATCTTGAAAAAAAATTTTTACATGTAGAGAGAGAAATTAGGATGTGTGTTTGTGTATGTGTGGAAGAGCACAAACTCACAAAGACAAATGATACTTCAGTATATCTCTGAAACTCAGAGCCTTTCAGAGCGAGACTTGGTCATGGTGAAAAGCAGAACTCCGTCTTTAGGATCCGAGTTCAAGATACAGCACTAAAGGGTCATTTCTCACTTTGCAATGAGTGGCCCCTCCCTTTTTTCTTCATAGAAGCAGTCATTCATTTTGGAGATCCAGAGCTAGACTGATGATTTCATCTTTGTTATTAGGCTAAAATGCTCCTAAGAATTTAACTGAAAGACAGAATTTCAGGCCAAGGAAGGTTACAACCCAATCCTTTCATATTTAAGTGGGAAGTTTGAACAAGGATAACATTTTCTGACTGCATTCCAGGGTTGGATAAAAGCTGTTGAAATAGGAAATGACATGGAAATTTGTAGTGAGCAGCCAGAAAAGGAAAACCAGACCATATTACTGTACCTGAGAGGGGAAGTGGGTGTGGTAGGTTGGCCCCACACCACTTTCCCCAGGCCCTGGCCTCCTCTGGGAGGAAGCTGGTAGCCACAAGTGTATTCTGTGAGGAGGGAGGGAGGGATGCACATCCCGTGCTGTGTACGTGGTCCTGAACTCAAGGCTTGAGAGGATGTGGGCCCAAACCCTGTGCCCAGGGCAGAAGGATTGTTCCCCCTTGTCATACACACAGGCACATGTTCCTAACACAGACTCAGGTTTGGCAGAAGCCGCCTGCAGCTTAGGAGGTGTGTTTGGCTCTGGAAATCTCTCAGGGGGCCAGGGTGGGCCTCAGGTGAGAGAAGCAGGGTGTGGGCTGCATCACGCTGGCTCCAGCCTCGACATGGAGGCCAGCTGAAGAAACTTACCAGTTTCCATCCAGACCAGTTGAGTACAGCATGAAACCTACTGTAGCCCAGAATGAGTTTTACCAATGGAGGGAAGGACACAGAAATTCCAAGCCATATTCAGGAGAAGGGACTAGTCACATACAGATTGTGTAGAGAAGATACATGTTCTCTCCTAGTGGAAAGTGTTTGGAGTTTCCAGTCAGGTAAGGACTCCTATCCTACGAATTACTGTGGCCTGGGCAGAGCCATCTGCCCTACCTGAGCTTCCTTGAGCTTCCTCCTCTGAAAAGTGGTGGCAAGAGACTCCTCTTACAAGTTCCCCTGGATGGAATAGTCAATGCAAATTCAGCACTGATGAGCCTGGCATGTGAACGAGTGTGTGCTTGGAGGACACAACTCATTAAAGTGGACAGCATAATAGGTATTAAGTCCTTTTCTCTGTTCTATTTTTCCTGCACTGCTAACAATGTTAAGTTATGGGAATGATGTGAAAGTCAGACAGGGTTCAAGAAGGTGAGTGGCCAAAGATCTACAAAGCGAGCAAAGCGATTGGTTTTAAACTTCTGACTTCTTATCCCTTCACCATTTGAAGCCATAGTTGGGTTTTACTCATGTTTGTTTCTTGTGTAGCTGGCACAGAACTGCCCACAATTAGAGAGTGGGTAGATGCTAACTGAGTTGCAGAAGGAACGAACAAGAGAGTCTTACTTCCTATGTCCTTCTGGTTACTAACACTTGGGCTCTGTCGCCTTTCATGTCACGTGAACAGAAGCCAAATGAATCATCGTTTAGTGTTGGCAGATGTGAAAAACGAAGACTTGAGTGATATTGTTCAGAATAAGATATCTCAGGCCTGGAGGCCAAGCTTAGGACCCAGCTGCGCATGTCCTCGGACAATTACGCTTTCGCCCGCTCTGTGCTGCAGTACCTGCAGCTAGAACGTGGGGATAACGGTGGGACTAACCCCCAGGGTTGTTGGGAGGAATAAATGGGTTCCTCTCTTTAAAAGGCATAAAACAGTGTCTGGTGTGTAGCAAGTGCCAAATAAATGCTAGCTGTTGTTACTTTAAGCCTTTGAGTATGGCCTTCTGTATAATATTTACCCATAATAACACCTATACATTTTCCAGCTATTATTCCTAAAAATTTTAAGGCTATAAAGCAGTCAGTCAATGCAATAAATTTCCTGGTAAAAAACTTCAGTATCAATTAATGAATAGCCTTCAAACTCCTGTATTTCTAGGTTTGTTAGACATTCATGAAGCCAGTTTGAAAGTGATTCCCAGTCCTGGTTATCAAAGAAAATTCAATTCCAAAATTAAATCATCATATTTTTCCCCACCACAGAGTATAATGACAGATAGTCATTTTTTTGCATTTTTCACCCAGTTTGATTGCAGTCTTCTGGAGTTTTATCTGACTCTCCCTTTGGGGGGATCCTGAGGGCTAGTCTTGAGTCACGGGTTCCAACCCAAGATTTCCAATTGAGCACCTTTGCAGTAATGAGACTGAGGATTTAATGCTTAAGAAGAAAACGCATGTGTTTGCCTTTCACTCAGTAGAGACACGGACTCTGGGAGCTCGGTGGAAAGAAACAGTGTACAAAGGCCAAGGAGTTTAAAAGTGAGGTACATTAGAGACTGGGAAATAAGTCTAGTGTGACTGGAACAAATGGAAGATGAGGCCAAGATCATTTCTGAAGGGACTTCTGACTCATGTGACATCGGCGACACAAAGGAGAAAAGACAAATGCTCCTTAGGACACTTTCCTGGGTTATGCTTGGAATGCATTTGCATCAGGATAAGAAGTGGAGTGTCTGGATCCCTTGAGCCATAACCAAGTCCATGACCACACACTCCATGGACTCCTGAGAGGACACACGTGGGACAAAAAGACCACCCCGTTCCAACAAGGGAAGCCCCAAGCAGCTGGGAGGAGGAAGCTTAAAGATCCCTGGAGTGAGTCCTTGCCACCCTCCTTTAAGGAGAGAGCTGGGTCTATTTTCTCATCAGTGTTGCAACAGAGACTTTTGAAGGGAAAGATATATTTTGCTCTGTGTGCAAAGACATGACCCATAGCTCTTTACCTTCTGAGTGCAGCAAATCCATACCAAGAGGTTCAGCCCCCAGACCTGGCTGGCTTCACACCCAGAGTTATTAGGAAAATTCCTTGCTCTTCTTGGAAAATATTTTCTGATCTGACCATTGGTGCTTGAGATTGCATAAATCCAGGTGCAGTTATTAATCTCTTTGGTGTAAGGAGTTTGAATACAAAACTTACAATTTAAAGATAATCCCAGCACCCTTCCACCCCATCCCCGACCCTCGACTAGCAAGGAATTGTTGATTTAATGGAAAGTGTGCTGGCTTTTGGACAAAACCAGCTTGGGTTTGAAACCTAGT
Organism: Lutra lutra; assembly: GCF_902655055.1. Taxonomy (NCBI): domain Eukaryota; kingdom Metazoa; phylum Chordata; class Mammalia; order Carnivora; family Mustelidae; genus Lutra; species Lutra lutra. The sequence continues at coordinate 40,761,849 of NC_062290.1, read as the reverse complement.
CAGACCACTAACTGCTTCTTTGTACAGTTTAATCTCGCTCACACTTAAGTTTCTTTCACTTTTTTTTTTAATTTTTTTAAGACTTTATTTATTTATTTGACAGATAGAGATCACAGTAGGCAGAGAGGCAGGCAGAGAGAGAGAGAGAGAAGGAAGCAGGCTCCCTGCCGAGCAGAGGAGCTCGATCTCAGAACCCTGAGATCATGACCTAGAGCCAAAGGCAGAGGCTTAACCCACTGAGCCACCCAGGTGCCCCCACACTTAAGTTTCTTTATGTACAAAGTAACAGTAGTCACACCTGGGGCACCTGGGTGGCTCGTTTGGTTACGAGTCTGCCTTCAGCTCAGGTCATGATCTCAGGGCCCTGGGATGGAGCTCCGTGTTGGGTTCTCTGCTCAGGGGGGAGCCTGTTTCTCCTTCTGTCTGCTGTTCCCCCTGCTTGTCTCTATTCCTCTCAAATAAATAAATAAAATCTTTGACAAAAAACTATAGTCATACCTTTTCGAGTTTTTCGCTTGTTTGGTTTTGCTGAAGATAATCTATTTTTATGTAGCAAAGGGGTCACCTGGCAGAAAGCCTGGCACATAGTAACCACTCAATAAATACCATGATTAAGAGCCTTGAGATCAGGTGAAACATTTCATGATCTCATCACCAAAGTTTTTGAGAAGGTTAGATTAATTTTCTTTGTGGGGCCATTGGAGAAAATAAACAAACTCTCCTGGATTGTTTTCCAGAGTGGCATGGAGCAGTCATCGCTCTCCTTGGTCTGGGGCTCAGCCTGTGGCAAGTCCGCAGTGAATAGAGCCGAGGTCCTGGGGATAATGGGCAGTGTTCCACTGACATCTTAAGTTGCACGCTGGGCAAAAGAGAAAATAACCATGTGTTCCTGGCTTCTCCCCTTGACTGCCCACCACCCACCCCCTCCATCCTACCCTCCCCCCCAATGGTTTTATTTAGAAACCTTGTTCATTGTCTCCATGTTTCCCATCATTTCTGGTTTTCACCACTTGGCTGTTGACTCGGGCATCTGACCTATTATTCGTATGTTAATGATCCGCAGAATCCTGGTAGATAGTAATTAGATATTGTTAACTGTAGGGCCCTGTGACACCGTCAGCGTGAGGTGGAAAGTTCTGGGGAGAGTGCTGCCCCAAACTCCCTTGTACCTGTCTCTGGCCATAGATTTTACTGACTTATCTGTCCTGCATTAGAAATGTCAGGTCACCAGACAATCTCTTGGAGTTCTTTCGGCAGGCGGTGGTTTGTGGGAGGGGAAAAGCTGGCCATGATCTGGAATGTTTTTGTTAAGGGCATATTTGAACTCTATAGTGAATAGCTTCCTCTACAGGAAGGTTGGGGTAGCTATATATCTGTCAGAAATCATTTTATCCCCCCAGCCAGCTTCAAATCTCTCTTCTCTGTTTCCTGAAAAACTCTCCAAAGATATATCTATGAGAGCCCATCTTCATGGCATGTTTTATGCCCATGGTTTATAAAATGCACTTATGCCGTTGTGGAAAGAACCAAGGGGCTTTGGATTCAGGCCTCAATTTAAATCCTATATCTGCCCTAGATAGTCCCATGGACTCGAGCACATTAGCTAATATTTCCAAACCTCAGCTGTCTTGTTTCACATGGACGTGCTACTGTGTGGTTGAATGATTATTAAATCGAACAATTATTAAATTATTAAATTGCCTAATATAAATAAGGCACCCAAGAAGAAACATTAAATATTAACTCCTTGTCACCTTTCCTTAATCATTCCTTTTATTCACTCATATTAGTCTTGTAAAATGTGCACACAGTACACACACATGTACAGGTTAACATGAGGTAATTAAATAAAATACTTCAGAGAACCAAGAACACTTTCTAAAAGACATCTTCTTCCTGGCAAACAGCAAATGGGTCTATAAAGGATCTTTTTCTGGGAAAGGGGGCATTCATTTCTTTATCATTTCTAGTTTTCACCACTTCACAAGTCCATTATTGGCACAAATGAAGAAAATGGCCAACAGAGACAGAAAGCTTTACACCGTGCAGTTTCAAAGCTGGATGTTGGGTGCTAGAAATGTAACGTAGAGGTCAGAGAAGGCCTCTCACAAAAGCCGTCTTTGCCAGGTTTGCAGAGTCATAGGGCATTCCCTGCAGTGTATGGCTGCAGGATGCAGGGTCATCACTGATGACTGCGACTGCACCATCTCAGGGGTACGATCCCCTTCTACTTAAGTCTGAGAGAATATGGGGAGGAGAACTGTTATTTCAATCTCCAAAAATTTTATCTGTCCAAATTCACAGGCACATGTAAAGACATTTACCAAAGGGATGGGATAATTTCTGAGAAATATTCTAATATAGGAGAAACAAACATGGCTCTATCTAACTCCATTTTCTTTTCTGGCTCAAATGAAAGACTCCCTACGCTCTAGGTCTTTGCGAGAAGATGGGCCTCCATAGCAGCTCCCTACATTCCCAACCAGATCCTCTTCCTTGAGGTTTATATTCATGAGTCCCCTTTTTAAGTCTGTCTTTCTCTCTGACTACTCTAACAATATCCTGGATATATCACTACCTTTTCCATTGCACAAAGTCTTGCCCCTTTCTGAATATCCTTGGCTTTAGCCAGGAAGGCATTACTTTTTGTTGTCCTTAAAGTGGTAGCAAGACAGAGAAGAAGGATGGACTTCAGTCCCATGAGTGAGGGTAAACATGAATACAAATTTGAGTTCCTTTTCAAACTTTCCAACAGTGACACATGCTGGTTCTTTTCAAGTTAGATATTAAATATTTTCTCAAAGGTAAACATTATTAATTATTTTTCTTGAAGAAAAAACCATCCAACCATATTCTTTCTGGTGAAAGAATATTTCTGCTCTTACCCACACATAGGTCTTGTTCTTTGAAATAACATTCTTCAATTTCTTTTTTGCCTTGAGGGGTGTTTGTCCCTGTTGACCTTGAGTGGTCTGGTGTTATAATAATATAGCTTAATGGTCACTGTCCCTGTTAACCAAGTAGGGAACCAGTTTCCATTAAGTTCTTTTGGTGAAAATTGTCCTGGGATATTTGATCCCACCCCACCCTCAATTTCCAAAACAATATTAACTTCCGCATTGGATATATAATCTCTTAGACAGAAAGTTGGTTAATTCTTAGGGGCCAGTGTAGATCAGAAAGGAACGTAGATTTGTAGGTCAAATGTGATTGACATATGACATAGAACCCACACGATCTACTTCTACGATTGAACGAATATATCTGTACTAAGAACAATCGTTAAGTTGATTTTGGCCAGTTATCTATGGGAACATTATTCTTACTTTCTGGAGTACAAAATATAGTATAGCACTTTTGACTGGGCAAATCTTTATCTCATTGTAGCCCTAAAGGTATAAGAATGGGGTTAAGGTGAAGATCTGTAATTAAAGCTTAGTCCTGAGTTGCAGAACTAAGATAGGACACCGACTTTTCCAATTAAGGGCGTCACCTTAGAAAGATGGGATTGATAGTTAATAGCACACCATCACTATATTGATGCCTTTATGATTTTTTACTTTTATATACATACATTATATACACACATACATTTAAGCACAACGTAGCTATTTGGAGAGGCAGTGTAGCATAGCAGGAAAGCACTTCATTTGGGGGTTGGCTAGATCTCTGTTCAAATCCCAATCTTGCTTTTTACTAGTTACATTGGATAATTTATTCATTGAGACTTTTTTATGTATCAACAATAATAACACTGAGAGGTTTTCATAAATATTTAATAAAATAAGGTATATTAAGTACTTATCACAATAAAGGCCATGCTAAGCCTACAATAAATGGCAAGTACACCTACATTTTTAGTAAATCATCTATATAGTTCATTCAGTATGGTAGGTTCAGTCATTCACAAGAATTCATTTAATGTTTTGAATTAAAAGAAAAAAAAAGTAGGGGCACCTGGGAGGCTCAGTTGGTTAAGCTACCAAGTCTTGGTTTTGGCTCTGCTCATGATCTCAGGACTGTGAGGTCGAGCCCCGCACTGAGCTCTGTGCTGGGTATGGAGTCTGAGTGAGATTTTTCTCTCTCCCCTTCCTTTATCCCTCCCCCCAACTCCTGTGTGTGAGCATGCACACGCTCTCTCTCAAAAACAAAATAAAACAACAACATTTTTTTACAGATGATTTTTACAAAGTAAAATCTGTGCCTTTATCCTGAAGGAGAGATTCCTGAACTAGGTTGATCCTACTGACGATTACAGCTCAGACCATGATGTCCAGAATGGGAAGATTAAGTAAGAGGTCTCTCTTTAAGAACTAAGCTTAAGTAGCTATTGCCTACTTTTAGTCACATTTTACCTAAAAACAATCTCTAAAATTTTATACAAAATTGGGCCTAGGTCAGTAATGTTAGGAAACTATTCTCTTCTGTGAACAACCTTGGAAGATAAAGTATCTCTCTTCTGAGTGAAGGGTGTGTTTCCTTACAGTTGAGTGTAATAGAGATGGCGTTCCCTCCAGAGTGTGCCTGGAGTGAAGGCATGCCTAGTGCCTGTAGTACAAGGTGTAGCTTCCCTAAGCTTAGGGGCCCTCCGTTATCACGATGGCCTGCTGAGCCCACCTGTGTCACTTCTGTGATACCTGTGGGCCAGGAGAACTGTAGCAAATATATTGTTCTTGCTGCTTGATGTCTGCTACTAGCGATAAAACCCTTTGCCTCTGACTCAGGAGTCTTGTGTCTTCTGCAAGCATCCATGAAACTGTGGCAGGCTGATCTGTTAGTCTGCAAGTAGAGTAAAATCTCAGACCCTTCAGTTTTTGAAGCAACTTTTTCTTTCTCAAGGTGAGCACGTAAGTCCTTTGGCATTATTTATTTATTTATTTATTTATTTTTAAGATTTTATTTATGTGACAGAGAGATACAGTGAGAGAGGGAACACAAGCAGGGGGAGTGTGAGAGGGAGAAGCAGGTTCCCTGCTGAGCAGGGAGCCCAATGTGGGGCTTGATCCTAGGATCCTGGGATCATGACCTGAGCCACCCATGCACCCTGAGTCTTTATTTTTTAAAAATTATTTTCTTAATTTATATTTTTATTAACATGTAATGTGTTATTTGTTTCAAGGGGTACAGGTCTGTGATTCATCAGTCTTACACAATTCACAGCACTCACCATAGCACATACTCTCCACAATGTCCATCACCCAGCCATCCCCCACCCCCTCCACTCCAGCAACCCTCAGTTTGTTTCCTGGGATTAAGAATCTCTGATGGTGGGGTGCCTGGGTGGCTCAGTGGGTTAAGCCGCTGCCTTTGGCTCAGGTCATGATCCCAGGTCCTGGGTTCGAGCCCCACATCGGGCTTTCTGCTCAGCGGGGAGCCTGCTTCCTCCTCTCTCTCTGCCTGCCTCTCTGCTTACTTGTGATTTCTCTCTGTCAAATAAATAAATAAAATATTAAAAAAAAAAAAGAATCTCTGATGGTTTATCTTCCTCTCTGGTTTCGTCTTGTTTCATTTTCCCCTCCCTTCCCCATGATCCTCTGTCTTGTTTCTCAAATTCCTCATATCAGTGAGATCATATGATAGTTGTCTTTCTCTGGTTGATTTATTTTGCTTAGCATAACACCCTCTAGTTCCATCCACGTTGTTGCAAATGACAAGATTTCATTTTTTGATGGCTGCATAATATTCCATTATATATATGTATATATACATCATATATATATATGTATCACATCTTCTTTATCTGTTCATCTGCTGATGGATATCTAAGTCCATTAGCCTTTATACAAAGTGTTTTAGATAGACTATTCCATAATTTTTTTTCCCTAATATAAAAATGTCATTCCATGTTAGTCCCCATAAATTGGATGAAGGCTTGAGATGCATGAAGGTAATGGGAGACCTACTGGGCACGACTGCTCCCCTTGCCTAAGTCAGCTCTGTGTAGCTGCTCTTCCCTAGGGGAGATCCTTGAAATCTGCACTCACTTTTTTTTTTTTTTTTTAAAGATTTTATTTATTTATTTGTCAGAGAGAGAGGGAGAGAGAGCGAGCACAGGCAGACAGAGTGGCAGGCAGAGGCAGAGGGAGAAGCAGGCTCCCTGCTGAGCAAGGAGCCCGATGTGGGACTCGATCCCAGGATGCCCGGATCATGACCTGAGCCGAAGGCAGCTGCTTAACCAACTGAGCCACCCAGGCGTCCCTGCACTCACTTTTGCAGGCTGCTGGGCTTTAGTTCTGCAAATTGTTGCATTAGGATTTCAAATGAGACCTGAATGACCTGAAAGAATTTATGGAACTTTCAAATGTATGTTTCTCACTATCAAGGCACAGATAACATACTGGGAGAATGTGATACCACATAGTTTCTCCCAAGTGACCTTTTTGCTAATGAGGAAAGAGGAGGATCTGTGGCTTGATCTCAAGATCAACATAGGTGCTTGAAATATGGGAGCTGGTATAATGCTGCAGAGGAAAAGAAAACATTCCTGAAGAAATGGGAATGGAGGCAGGAGATAGCTATAGAATTATGAGACTTAGTTTTAAAAATGATCTTTGGTAATGTAGACTGCCAGAAAATGAGCTTGTACCCTGCACTGTGTGTAACCTCAGTTAGTAATTTTCCATTATGCTGTGCCGAACAATTAAGCCTGTATTTCTCTGAGTACACAATTAGCTTTTCATCCTTAAGTTATGCTGTATTCCATGTGTAGAAGCCAGTCCTTGTCAATAGTTTGCCTGTCGATAACATTTCTATTTCATTGTACATTTCTCCTTGTTTCTGATACTAGAGACAGCTTAACCCTTCTCCATCTTGCCTAAGCAACTATTCAGTTAGAAATACAAAAGGCCATACAACTTGACAATGAAAAAAATGAAAATTAGCAAAAAAGTGAAACATGAGTGAGGGGGTCCCATGTATGGGCTATCTTCCCCGAAAATGAAAATATATTTGCTCAGGGTCCAGCTCAATTTTACTTGATTTTGCAGGATGCCTGTGTTTGACAATGTTGTCAAGTAGAACCACTCTGAAGGGTTTTTCTCAGACCAAAATAATGTGAAGACACTCTCTATGTCCTTCAAGGATCCTCACCTCCACAGCTAAGGTTGCCTGAATTGAAGACAAATAAAGGATTCTAATTAGGGCCCTTGGGAGACTGAAAAGCAATTGTCTGAGACTGTTACTCAACTTCATGAGCTCATTAATGGACATCTTTGTCTGCATGATGGGAGAAAGAGCAGCAAGTTCATTTTGGCCAAACAGGCCTGGGCCTGAGAGACTTACTGTTTGATAACAGAACATTACCTATTATTGCAGTCAGGAATGATTGGGTTCAAGCAAAGACAGACTCTGGGTTATTTCAGAGGGAAAAAAAAAAAGAAAGAAAAGAAAAGAGAAAAAAAAAAAAGGAAAGGAAAGAAATCTATTGAGGGCTTTGGAACCATGAGATTAAAGAAAAAAGCCCCACACTAGGACCAGTACTTGGAAAAGAGAAGAAGCAAGGAAGCGCTTAAGGTCTGATGGCAGAACTTCTAGACAGTCTCTTCAAAGTCAAAATATCAAGTTGTCAGAATGAGAGAGCTACTGTCATTTTGAATCCTTGTAACACTTTGCTCAAGATTCAAATTTCATGGAGAAAGAACCTGATCAGTTTACTTTGGGTCAAAGCTGTATTTGTTGGCAGAGAGGACAGAACAATTTAACTGAGAGTCCCACAAGGCTACAAGGCTACATCCCATGGGAAAGTTCTTTCTTCCAAAGGGCTGTCAGGAAGATGTTACTGGAGGTGTGGGGAAGGGATGAGGGGCATACATCGATAGATAGTCTAAGAACATTTTAACCATGGTACCGTGCATTTGAGAACATCTGATAGCTCTGTGTCTTTTCATGAGCTCTAGGAAAAAATGCCATGGTCCTCAAGATTTGAGAGGCAAAACCCTTGCAAGGACCATAGACTCTGATTACAGAATGAGGTAGTGATCTGGCCAAATTGTTGAATCTTCTGTTTCTCAGATTTCTATATCTTTGAGGAATTAAAAAAAAACAACAACAACCAGATGGACTTAAGTCCTGTTAGCACTCTGCGTTCTTAAAAGCAGGTCATATACTCATGCGATAGATTCAGACTAGCAGCTGTGGCATTCGAAAATTCTTTGTTAAGTACTAATGTGAGATGGGTTTTAAAAGATAAGTTATGGGGGCACCTGGGTGGCTCAGTGGGTTAAAGCCTCTGCCTTCGGCTCAGGTCATGGTCCCAGTGTCCTGGGATTGAGCCCCACATCGGGCTCTCTGCTCTGCAGGGAGCCTGCTTCCACCTCTCTCTCTATCTGTCTGCCTCTCTGCCTACTTGTGATCTCTGTCTGTCAAATAAATAAATAAAATATTTGGAAAAAAAAAAAGATAAGTTATGGATTTCGGCAGCACATGGAAATTTGTGTATATCATAGAGTTTATGAATTTCCAAAGCACTGGTGTTTGATTGGTGAAGCTGATTCTCTCCCTTTAAAGTTCATATTGTTCATGCAAGGGAGGCTTTGGTGTTATTATTTACCACTCGAGACGGGGGAAGCCAGGAAGCTATAGTGAGCAGTAAGGCTAACTGAGATGCATTCCAAAATTAGAGCAGCTTGCTGGCTGCTCTTCCAGAAGACAATTTTAAGTAATATGTGGAATCGCAAATAGAAATCATGCTGCCCTGGGATGCCTGGGTGGCTTGGTCCATTGAGCATCGCACACTTGTTTTCAGCTCAGGTCATGATCTCAGGGTCCTGGGATTGAGCCCCACTCACGTCAGGCTCCAAGCTCAGAGGGGCATCTGCTTGAAGATTCTCATTCTCTCTCCCTCTACCCATACCTTCTCACCCCTAAATCTTTTTTTTTTTTTTTGAAGAAAATATACCACCTCAGTCCTTGCTTCTCAATCTAAGGTAAACACATTGTAGATGTTTCACTGTTTTCAAAGTCGGAACCTCAACCCTCAAAAGAACCTTGAGATTCAGATAAGATACTAGTGACAGCAGAAAACATTTCATTTATTGAGTACCTACTATCTGCCTAGCATTGCTCTAAGACTGCATGGTCCAAGGTGGTAGCTACTAATTACATGTTACTGTTGAGCATGGGAAAGGGGAGCTCGTATAACTGAGGAGCTGGCTTTGTAATTGCATTCATTTCAAATTTGAAATACTGATACTTGATTCAGTTTTTGGAAAACTTTTAGGTACTTTTGGAACAACTTGGGTGTGTGAATCTATTTTTCAAATGTAAATTTTAAGAAATCTAAATATAGATCAAGCATTTTCTATGAGAATTTAATGTCTGAATTGAGATGTGTCAGAAGTATAAAATACGAATTGGCTTTTGAAGACTTACTAGAAGAAAATAGAAAGTAAAATATCTTGGCATAAGTTTTTCTACTGATTAGGTCTTGAAATAATATTTTTAGCGTATTGGATTAAATGAAATATGTGGTTGTAATAAACAGTTTCCTTTTTGTTAATGAGGCTACCAGAAAATTAAAATCACATTGCTGTCTCGTGATTATATTTCAGTTAGATAGTGTGACTCTAGGGGCTTCTTCATACGCCATTTTACTAAGTCGTTAAATTCGCCCAATGAGGTAGGTCCTGCTTTTCCAATTTTTACAGAAAAGGCAGTTGAATGCAGCTGAGATGTGATTTAAATCTCCCAGGGGTTACAGAGTTCATGGGGACAGCCAAGATTCTAGTCCAGGTCTGTATAGCTCCATATTTTCCTATTTCCACTCTATTGAACAGTTTCTGTGATGTCATCCAGGGAAGCCAGGGAGAGCTCACAGTCTTTCTCTCTTGGTTATTCATAGTAAATAAGACATTGAAAACCCTGTTTGTGGACAAGAGGTAAATGGAAACAGAAATTCTGCCTTCTTTTCACATGGCAATGGGAAAAATATTTGAGTTCTTGCAAAGTGAATCAACAAAGCCCATTTGCATGAATAAATGGAGTCTTGCAAAGGTAGTATAAAACCTACGTGAAATATCAGAGTGAAATTTCCTTAGCCAAAGGGCCTGGGTTATTTGTTTAATTTTATTGTTTAAGAGGATTTGAAATTTGGGATCCATTCTGAAATCTAACATCTACTTTGATACAAATTTTTTATTATTTTTAAATGCAATTAAGATTTATTTAACAAACACAGGGTTGGCTCAACATTAGAAATTCTCATAATTAGGTTCCTTTTATTAATAGCATCCCATCTATGATCACCCCAAAGAATGTGAAAATACATTCCCAGGTCCTGATTTTTGATGTGATTAATTAAAAACCAGCTTCATACCCTTTCTGTTTGATCACTGTCTCCCTCTACTAAGAAGGAGCTCACCAGGGACAAGCCTATCCACCAATGGCATACCTGATGACAAGCCTATGACAAGCATAGTTACGTGAGAGGGACTAGTTTCTAAGCTGAAGGAAGGGAGCACGCCATTTTAGGGATTCACCAGCTCACTCACTCAGGGAACATGTGTTCCCCAAGAGTGAGGCAACCAGTTAGCAAATCACTGCTTCCATTCTGTGAGGAGCCAGCTCCCCGCCTGGAAGAGCAGTTTCCTGTGCTGTGCACCAGCGTGAGCCCTTGCGTCTCCTCGACTAGTTCACGTACCTTGATCATGGCGGGAGTACGCAGGCTCAGAACTCCAATGATGTGTCCCTGTGAAGAAAGGTCATAGCGTCTGTGACAAAATCTGGTGACTCTAGGGCAGTCCATCCTCCTCCTCTACACCCTCCCCCCAAAGGTTTTCCTGTTATGCCCTTAATACCACCCTCTTGGGTAACCTCCCCCCCCTCCCCACCCCCGCCATCACCCTGGGGATGGGGGAAGAGGAGGTGTCACCCAGACCACGTGACTGGCATTCTAACCTGGTCCCTTTCTCTTTCCCCAGGTTGGCTGTCCCCCACTCAGCAGAACCCCAGGCAGCTGAAGCACCCTGCTATTTTTACTTCCCTGCGAGGGGATCTCAGGTTACAGATTATATGCCTATGCCGATGAGGTAAGGTACAGGTACGCAGACTCATGTTTCTCATTTAGCTTGGCACTGGTTTCAAACATTAAACAGTCTCTCTCTGGCTCTCCCTGTTTCCACTCTCCTCCCACTGCTGCCATCTCATTTCGTCCTCAGTCAGAGGGCCACGTCCCTTTCCTGCTGGATCCCCCCCCCCCCACTTTCAGGCTTTTTAGGAGGGAGATTAGGGAAAGGGAAGTTTCACGTAAAATAAAATTCTACCCTTATTCCCCAGGAGCTCAAGGATAGCAATGCTGTTGAAACACATGTTCTGGTGCTAGGTGAGTGTCTGTGAGAGGTTTCAGAGGTTTCCAGTTGCTTTCACACATTTGTCATGGATAAACCCTGCAACAGCCCCGAAAAATTAGGATTATTGCAATTATCTACAATTTGCAGTTAGGGGTTTACTGACTTGACTGGGACAGGTTAATGACTTGACTTGAGAGCTCACAGTCAAGACAAAGTACAGAAGTGTTGTATGCACGAGGAACAAACCTTTGGCTGGAGGTACCACCTTAAAAACAGCAGAGTCTGGATAAAAAAAAAAAACAAAAAAACAGCAGAGTCTGGAAAAATGGAATACACCCCCCCCCCTTCTGGGCCCCAGACCAATCTCTTGGTGTTCAGGTGGCAGTGATTCTCCCTGAAGCCACTTGTGTAACAAGCACACCATATGTTTCCTAGACTCCATCTTATGAATTTGAAACTTTAGCAAGAATGTAATTAGAATATAGGTGTTAGGGAACAGGGGACAGCAGAATTAGAGTAAAATAAACAGGGGTTACTAAGAATCAGAGCCCAAATGTTCAGGTATTTTTGTTTCTTAGAAATGTGTCCATGTACTCAATTAGCATTTAAACAATATTTCCACATGCACTTTAATGAGACGTTGAAGGGACTTCAGAGTCCTTAGATGGCCCCGCACTTATCCTTAAGGAGTTTCTAATAGAAGATAGAATATGAAAAAATTTGTGACTAAAGCAAAGCTCCTTCCAAGCAGAATTTGGCTATCTGGCAACTCAGAAAGATTCCTAGAGAAAGAAAAACAGCTTTCATTTGAACCCATGGGTTTTGAGTTGTGACCACTGTATTTTAAGTGGTGTCATTCCTGTCTCTCTAGACAAGTCTGTCAGTGTATCTACTTGTTACCCATACACGCGTACACTCATATACATATACCCAGCATGGTATTTATTCTCTAAAGCTGTCCTAATGCCTGGTTTGTGTTCTTTGACTGTAAGACTGTGAGCTGTTTAAAGGCAGGACCGTACCTCTTATTTTAATTATTTACTCATTTACTTATTTTTGCTCTTTCCATAATATGCAGAATAGCCAACACACGGCAGAACAGAAGGCTTTGGAAATTATGCATGCCTTAGATAAGTTTCTTGCTTTCTTTGAGCCTTCATTTGCTCATCTATAAAAAGGGGATAATGATATAAATTATCTATTAGGGTTCTTGAGAGCATTAAATGAGATTTCTATGAAGCAGCTGTAATGGTGTCCCACAGATAATGTTTAACAATGATACAGATATGGTTAATATTTTATATAATAAGTGTACATATACTGCCCCCCAACATAAATTCACATTTGTCTGCTCACAAGGGTAGTTCCCAACAGCCTCCTCATTCCTCTGACACTGAAACACTCTACATTTTTTTTTTTTCAGAAGAATGAAGCAAAGATATAATAATAATGAAAGAGCTAGAACACCTGGGTGGCTCAGTTGGTTAAGCGTCTGCCCCCTCTGTCCCTTCCCCTCACTTGTGTCCTCTCTGTCTCTCCCAAATAAATAAAATCTTAAAGAAAAAAAGAAAAAGAAAGTGTTATATTGACATTTGTCATTGATGACTTTCCTTTTTAAAACAGGTCAAGATGGTCCTTGAGGAAAGGAATCTGTGGTGTGTTTAATGGTGGCTGAGGACTTGACAAACTGCTTCACAGAGTTCCAAAATAAAGGGAATCAAAGTGGAGAAATCAGGACTAAAAATATATTGAACTTCCCATGATTATGTCAACTTTCTCTTTCTCTCAGAATCATTTGAAATTTGCAAGGGACTTTTAGACATAAATAATTTTAATTTTTTCCCCATTTATGCCCCATCTTAGCATGGAATCATTTTAGATGAATGACCTCATCCAGACTGATTCAATCATTTCTAGTAAAAGAGGAATGGGTGGGGCTCATGTTCATTCATGCGTTCATTATTTTCTTCCTCTTACAACACAAAAACAAAATAGTTTCTGAATTAGAAGATTTTAGTGTTGATATTGTCTGATTTAACACATTTTCCCCATATGTATTTTCTTGTTGGTTTTTTTTTTTGAGGTGTAATTTATGTATAGTAAATTGCCCCTCTTGGAATGTACAGTTTGATGACATTGGCAATTATGTATATAACTGTATAGTTGTGCACCAATGTCATAGTGAAGTATCTTTCATTACTTCAAAATGTTCTCTTTTGCCACCTTTGCAGTCAGTTATGCCCCTTAACCCCTGGCTGAGGGCTTCACAAAATTCCAGATCCACTTATCTGCACTCTTATCACCTTCATGTCTGGTTTCTTTCACTTAGCATAATGCTTTTGTAATTCATCCCTGTTGGTGCATGGATTAGTAGTTTGTTCCATTTCATAGCTGAATATATTCTATAGAATGGATATGCCCCCAATTTCTTTTTCTGTGCAGCAGTTGAATGACATTTGTGTTGTCTCTAGTTTTGGGTTATCAATAATGCTGCTATAAAACATTCATGCACATGACTGGTTTTGACATATGTTTATACGTCTTGAATAAATGTCTATGATGGGGGATGCTGGGTCATAAGGTAAGTAAAGAGGTAAATTTATAAGATGCTGTTGAATTGTTTGCCAGAGTGACTGTATCACTGTGCATATGGAACCAGCAAGGTATGAGAATACTAGTTGTTCTCTATCTTCAGCCAACACTTGGAACTGTCTATTTTTCTACTGAGTATGTAGTGGTATTGCATTGTGGTTTGGATTTATAGTTCTCTGATTTCTAGTGATATAAGTATCTTGTTATGTGTTTAATGGCTATTTGTTTTTTCTTCTTTTCTGAAATGTCTGTTCAAATCTTTCAAAATTCTTAGGATCGTCTTGTTACTTAGTTATAATCATGCTCTGTATATTCTAGATATAAACTTTTGGTCATATTATATATTTTGCAAATATTTTCTACCAGTGTCTGTCTTATCTTTTGGTTTCTTAATCTTTCAAAAAGCACATGTTTTTAATTTGGATTCAGTTCATTTAATCAATTTTTAAGTAATTTGTGCTCTTTGTGATCTGTTTAAGAAATATTTGTCTCATTGAACATCATCCAAAGATTTTCTTTTTTTTTTCCCTTTCAGAAACTATGGTTTTACCTCTTATGTTTAAGAGATTCATTTTAAGTTGTTTTTCATATATGTTGCATAAAGAAGGCAGGGGGTATTTGGTTTCATTTTATTTTTTCAGGGGAAAAACATTTTTTTGAAAAACATCCCTTCCCCACTGAAATGCCTTGGTACCTTTATTAAAAATCAGTTGATGATATAAGTCTAAGTTTACTTTTGAATTCTATTGACCTATAGATTTATTTGTAGGCCAGTAATATACTGCCTTCACTAGTGTAGCTTTATAGTAAGTCCTAGATCAGATATTGTATGCTAACAACTTTGTTCTTTTAAAAATTAGTTTGCCCACTCTAAGTTTTTTGTCCTTCCATATATAGTTTCGAATCAGCTTCTCCGTTTCTTCTAAGAGACTTGCTAGAACAATTGGAATGTTTAGTCCATTATACAAAATAGTACATATTGTAAGGTTGCACTTATAAGCAGCTCTAGAACAGTCAAAACTAACTGGTGGGGGGAAAGGAAACCAGAAGAGTAGTTGCCTGAAGGGGTGGGTGGAAATAGGTTGGGATGGGACATATGAGAACTTTCTGCAGAGATGGGATATTCTCTATTTTGACAGGGTTTTGGATTGCACAGTTGTATATTGTTTGTCAAAGCTCATCAGATAATATACTTAAGGTTTATGCTTTTAGTTGTATGTAAATGTTACCTCTAAAGATACAAAGAACTGTAAACAAAAAAATTATTTAGTTAACGTACTGTGTATTTGATGATATTAAGGAATTACCATTAATCTTTCTGGTGTCTCTGCTTTTGCTGAATAATAAGTAACCACAAAATGTCAGTGGCACCCAGCGGTAGGCATTTATTTACTGCTCGCTTGTCTGTGAGTTATCTGGGAAGATCTGCTTCAGGCTGTAGATTTATGAGTTTGTTGGGGCTTCAAGTTTCAGATTAGGTCCAGGATTTCTCCACAGTTTTCTTATCCTCCTTGGATAAGAGTGGTTATCCGAGTGGTTACTGGAGGCGTGTTCTTTTTTTCCAAAAAGTAAGAACACATGAAGGGAAGTCCACGTATGGAAGTACATTTCTAGATTTTCATGGGTCATGCCCACTAACATCTCTTTGATAAAAGCAAATCACATAGCCAAATC